>NC_133618.1:427822402-427933727 GCF_048593235.1 Sminthopsis crassicaudata | reverse complement strand
AGAAAGAAAGAAAGAAAGGAAGGAAGGAAGGAAGGAAGGAAGGAAGGAAGGAAGAAGGAAGGAAGGAAGGAGAGAAGGAAGGAAGGAAGGAAGGAAGAAGGAAGAAGGAAAGAAGGAAAGAAAGAAAGAAGAAAGAAAGAAAGAAAGAAAGAAAGAAGAAGAAGAAAGAAAGAAAGAAAGAAAGAAAGAAAGAAGAAAAGAAAGAAAGAAAGAAAGAAAGAAAGAAAGAAAGAAAGAAAGAAAGAAAGAAAGAAAGAAAGAAAGAAAGAAATTTAGCTTTGTGTCCAGATTCTCATTGATATGTTTGGCTTCATTTTCTAGAATCAGAATAAATCTGGGGTCTGGAATAGTGAAATAATATAGTGAAATAATATGTACAAGCATCTTGTTTCCATAAATCTATTTTTCTTCTTATCTAAGTATGTTTCACTAATTGTTTGCATGTTGTAAACAACCACCATAGTTAAATCAATTTATTGTGAAATATTTCTCAATTCCTCGAAATTTAGGCGTTCCTATTATTTATGAGTTTCTAAGAAATCTCTTCTTTCTATGGGTCTATTTACTTCTTCTGGGATTTTGGACCACAAATCTAGAATTCTTTCCACTACATCCAATCATTCCTCATCCTTATGATAGACCAGAATTCAAGTCACCACATAGATAATTCACCTCACTAGCCCCGTACCTGAAACTAACACCCTTCTTTAAAAATATTTTTTTTTTGCAAACATGCAGCATTCTTTGACTTATTGGAGCCCAGAAAACTGAGTAACCAGTTGAACATGAGAAGACAACAGCATTAGTTTCTGCATTAGTTCTGCATTAATTATTTTACTAAGGTGAACTTTCAATTAAGTGCCTGCCTAATACTCTTTGCTGTGCACATGGAATACAACTCATACTCAAAAGGAAAGAATTAGAATTCAATTAACTATCATCATGAAACACTCTTAAGCCTAAACCCTATAAGATTCGATTCTTCAAACATTTCTCATTTATGGCAGAGATGGTACATATGGACATGCATTGTGATGGAGATTTATACTTCAACATCATTGTCATAGTTTTCTTTTATTCACTCATTCATTCCACAAACATTTATTAAACACCAACCATTAACAATCCATTGTGCTTAGGTGCTAAAAGAATTGTAATACTAAACGAGTCATGGTCCCTGAACTCAAAGAACTTATAATCTCCCATTCTAAAATACTTATCCTCTTAACTCACTAAGAAGTTTTAGGAGTAGAGTTCCAAAACTGAGTGATCTAATTTCTTTTGGGTATTGTCTCCAGGAATCCATTCATCAAGGTGTTTCAGCAATATCTTACCATTTCTCCCTCTTCTTCAGTTTCTTATTTTCCTTAGCAATAACCTTTGAGAAACCTTTTTGATATAGTAGACAATTCCACCCTACTCTCTCTCATCTCAGTCGTGTTCAACTCTGTGACCCATTTGGGGTTTTCTTGGCACAAATACTGGAGTGGTTTGACATTTCCTTCCCCAGCTCATTAAACAGATGAGGAAACTGAGGTAAATAGGGTTAAATGATTTGCCCAGGGTCACAGAGTCAGGAAGGCATGGGCTGAAATTCCACTTTGACATATATTTCTTATGTGAGTCTGAGAGAGTCATTTTAGCTGTTATTTGGCAACATGCTAAAATTAATTGTAAAGAATATACTAAAATGCATTGGTAGAGGAAGTTTCCTTATCTGAGAGTTTTATTCATGACCTCAGAGATCCCCAAGTCTGGAGTAGCTTTCCAATTCCTTCTCCAGCTCATTTTATAGATGTAGAAACTGAGACAAACTGACTTACATCATTTGCCCAGGATCACAAATTCATAAATGTCTCGGCCAGAAAACAAAAACAAAAACAAAAACAAAAACAAAAACAAAAACAAAAAAACATAAGTCTGGTCCCTATCCTTATCCTTTTTTCTAAACACTTTCTCCTAACTTCCTTATTTTAGTTGGAGGTTACAACCATTCATTCTTTCACCTTCTGATTCATCCTCATACATTGATCTGGTTATAGTGTTTATTTGCTTTAAAATCTTCAGTGGTCCTCTATTAATTATAAAGTTTAAATTTATCTGGGATTCAAGACTCTCCCTAACTTGGCTTTCCCAAATGTCTGGAGCTTTGGTTTCAGATTACTCCTTCATATGTACTCTATATGCCCATTAATACTCCCTTCATGCTCCAATTCTGGGCAATCCTGCCCCATTGTCTTTTGTGCACATGCCTAGTGTCTCTCTCCATTTTCCTCATCTGTTGAACTTTTACCCATCCTTTTTCTTTTTTTTTTTTTTTTTTTTTTTTTTTTTTTTTTTTTTTTTTTTTTTTTATATTTTATTTTTTTTTATTATATATATATATATATTTTATAATATTATCCCTTGTATTCATTTTTCCAATTTACCCCCCCTCCCTCTATTCCCTCCCCCCGACGACAGGCAATACCATACATTTTACATGTGTTACAATATAGTCTAGGTACAATACATGTGTGCGAATATCATTTTCTTGTTGCACAATAAACATTAGAATCCGAAGGTACATGCAACCTGGGCAGACAGATATTAGTGCTAACAATTTTCATTCCCCTCCCAGTGTTTCTTCTCTGGGTGCAGCTACCTCTGTCCATCATTGATCAACTGGAAGTGAGTTGGATCTTCTTTATGTTGAAGATTTCCACTTCCATCAGAATACATCCTCATACAGTATTGTTGTTGAAGTGTACAGTGATCTTCTGGTTCTGCTCATTTCACTCAGCATCAGTTGATTTAAGTCTCTCCAGGCCTCTCTGTATTCCTCCTGCTGGTCATTTCTTACCGAGCAATAATATTCCATAACCTTCATATACCACAATTTACCCAACCATTCTCCAACTGATGGACATCCATTCATCCTCCAGTTTCTAGCTACAACAAAAAGAGCTGCCACAAACATTTTGGCACATATATGTCTCTTTCTGCTCTTTAGTATTTCTTTGGGATATAATCCCAGTAGTAGCGCTGCTGGGTCAAAGGGTATGCACAGTTTGATAACTTTTTGGGCATAATTCCAGATTGCTCTCCAGAATGGCTGGATTCTTTCACAACTCCACCAGCAATGTATTAGTGTCCCAGTTTCCCCACATCCCCTCCAACATTTGTCATTATTTGTTCCTGTCATCTTAGCCAATCTGACAGGTGTGTAGTGGTATCTCAGAGTGGTCTTAATTTGCATTTCTCTGATCAGTAGTGATTTGGAACACTCTTTCATGTGAGTGGATATAGTTTCAATTTCTTCCTCTGAGAATTGTCTGTTCATATCCTTTGACCATTTATCAATTGGAGAATGGTTCGGTTTCTTATAAATTAGGGTCAGTTCTCTATATATTTTGGAAATGAGACCTTTGTCAGAACCTTTGTTTTTAAAAATATTTTCCCAATTTGTTACTTCCCTTCTAATCTTGTTTGCATTAGTATTATTTGTACAGAAACTTTTTAGTTTGATGTAATCAAAATCTTCTATTTTGTGATCAATAATGATCTCTAGTTCTCCTCTGGTCATAAATTCCTTCCTCCTCCACAAGTCTGAGAGGTAGATTATCCTCTGTTCCTCTAATCTATTTATTATCTCCCTCTTTATGCCTAAATCATGGACCCATTTTGATCTTATCTTGGTATATGGTGTTAAGTGTGGATCCATATCTAATTTCTGCCATACTAATTTCCAGTTTTCCCAACAGTTTTTTCCGAATAATGAATTTTTATCCCTAATGTTGGAATCTTTGGGTTTGTCAAAGATTAGATTGCTATAGATGTACCCTTTTTTGTCCTTTGTATCTAATCTGTTCCACTGATCTACCGGTCTATTTCGTAGCCAATACCAAATGGTTTTGGTGACTGCTGCTATATAATATAGCTTTAGATCAGGTACACTTAGACCACCTTCCTCTGAGTTTTTTTTCATTAGTTCCCTTGCAATTCTTGACCTTTTATTCTTCCATATGAATTTTGTTGTTATTTTTTCTAGGTCATTAAAATAGTTTCTTGGGAGTCTGATTGGTATAGCACTAAATAAATAGATTAGTTTGGGGAGTATTGTCATCTTTATTATATTCGCTCGGCCTATCCAAGAGCACTGAATGTCTTTCCAATTATTTAAATCTGATTTTATTTTTGTGGCAAGTCTTTTGTAATTTTTCTCATATAATTCCTGACTTTTCTTTGGTAGATGGATTCCCAAATATTTTATACTCTCAACATTTGTTTGGAATGGAATTTCTCTTTGTATCTCTTGCTGTTGCATTTTGTTAGTGATATATAAAAATGCCGAGGATTTATGTGGATTTATTTTGTATCCTGCCACTTTGCTGAAATTTTGAATTATTTCTAGTAGCTTTTTAGCAGAGTCTTTGGGGTTCTCTAAGTATACCATCATGTCATCTGCAAAAAGTGATAGTTTGATTTCCTCATTTCCTACTCTAATTCCTTGAATCTCTTTCTCGGCTCTTATTGCCGAGGCTAGCGTTTCTAGTACTATATTGAATAGTAATGGTGATAGTGGGCAACCTTGTTTCACTCCTGATCTTACTGGGAAAGGTTGCAGTTTATTTCTATTGCATATTATGCTTACTGACGGTCTTAAATATATACTCCTGATTATTCTAAGGAATAATCCATTTATTCCTATACTCTCAAGAGTTTTTAGTAGGAATGGATGTTGGATTTTGTCAAATGCTTTTTCTGCATCTATTGAGATGATCATATGGTTCTTATTAATTTGATTATTAATATGGTCAATTATATTAATAGTTTTCCTAATATTAAACCAGCCCTGCATTCCTGGAATAAATCCTACTTGATCATAGTGTATTATCTTGGAGATGATTTTCTGAAGTCTTTTTGCTAATATCTTATTTAAGATTTTAGCATCAATATTCATTAAGGAGATTGGTCTATAATTTTCTTTCTCAGTTTTTGATCTACCAGGTTTAGGTATCAGTACCATGTCTGTGTCATAAAAGGAGTTTGGTAGGACTCCTTCATCCCCTATTTTTTCAAATAATTTATATAACATTGGGGCTAATTGTTCTTTAAATGTTTGGTAGAATTCACATGTGAATCCATCTGGCCCTGGGGATTTTTTCCTGGGGAGTTGATTAATAGCTTGTTCTATTTCTTTTTCTGAAATGGGACTATTTAAGCAATTTATCTCCTCCTCTGTTAATCTAGGGAGCCTATATTTTTGGAGAAAGTCATCCATTTCACTTAAGTTATCAAATTTATTGGCATAAAGTTGGGCAAAGTAACTCCTTATTATTTCTCTAATTTCCTCTTCATTGGTGGAAAGATCCCCCTTTTCATTTGTAAGACTATCAATTTGATTTTCCTCTTTCTTTTTTTTGATCAAATTTACCAAAGGTTTATCTATTTTATTGGCTTTTTCATAAAACCAACTCTTGGTTTTATTTATTAATTCAATAGTTTTTTTACTTTCAATTTTATTGATTTCTCCTTTTAATTTTTGTATTTCGAGTTTAATTTTTGGTTGGGGGTTTATAATTTGGTCTTTTTCTAGCCTTTTAAGTTGTAAGCCCAATTCGTTAATCTTCTCTTTCTCAATTTTCTTCAAATAAGCCTCTAAAGATATAAAATTTCCCCTTATTACTGCTTTAGCTGCATCCCAAAGATTTTGATATGATGTCTCATCATTATCATTATCTTGGGTGAAATTGTTAATTGTTTCTATAATTTGCTCTTTCACCCAGTCATTCTTTAAGATGAGATTATTCAGTTTCCAATTACTTTTTGGTCTATTTACCCCTAACTTTTTACTGAATGTAGCTTTTATTGCATTGTGATCTGAGAAGAAGGCATTTATTATTTCTGCCTTCCTACATTTAATTTTGAGATCTTTATGTCCTAATATATGGTCAATTTTTGTATAGGATCCATGAACTGCTGAGAAGAAAGTATATTCCTTCCTATTGCCATTCAGTTTTCTCCAAAGGTCTATCATACCTAGTTTTTCTAATGTTCTATTTACTTTTTTAATTTCTTTCTTGTTTGTTTTGTGGTTTGATTTGTCTAAATCTGAGAGTGCAAGGTTGAGATCTCCCACTATTATAGTTTTACTGTCTATTTCTTCTTGCAGTTCTCTTAACTTTTCCTTTAGAAAGTTAGATGCTATACCACTTGGTGCATATATGTTTAGTATTGATATGGCTTCATTATTTATGCTACCTTTCAGCAGGATATAGTTTCCTTCCTTATCTTTTTTAACGAGATCTACTTCTGCTTTTGCTTGATCTGAGATAAGGATAGCTACCCCTGCTTTTTTGGCTTTACCTGAAGCATAATAAGCTCTGTTCCAACCTTTTACCTTTACTCTGTATGTATCTCCCTGCTTTAAGTGTGTTTCCTGTAGACAACATATTGTAGGGTTCTGCTTTTTGATCCAATCTGCTATCCGTCTCCGTTTGATGGGATCGTTCATCCCATTTACATTTACAGTTAAAATTACTAATTCTGTATTTCCTGCCATCGTATTATCCCCAGATTATACTTTTTTCCCTTGACCCCCCTGATCCCCCTCCCCGATATTTGATTTACAGACCCCCCTTGTGACGCGCAACCCTCCCTCTTTTTTTTTTTTTTTTTTTTTTTTTTTTTTAGGATCCCTCCCCCCTCCCTCCAAGTCCCTTCACTTATTCTCCTTTTCCTTTCCCCTTTTCCTCTCCCCCCTTTTAATGAGGTGAGAGAAAATTCTCTGAAAAACAAATATGTTAATTATTTACTCTTTGAGCCTCTTCTGATGAGAGTAAGATTCCCCACAATGATTCTCCCCCTCACTAAGTTCCCTCAGATATGGTGTATTTTCTATGTCTCTTCCTGGGATGTAGTTTCCCTCTTTTTATCACTCCTTCCCCTTTTTCTGAACCGACCTCCTTCCCTTTACCACACCCCCCTTTTTTTCTTTTATATCAGTAAAATCAAATTATCCTTGAGTATTTTTTATATACCCACAACAGAGTTACAGTTCTCAAGGGTTCTGTTTACCTTTTTCTGTTTCTCTTCAGTCTTGTGGATGTAGATCAAACTTTTTGTTTAAGTCTGGTTTTTTTCTTAGAAACATATAGAATTCCTCTGTTTCATTGAATGACCATCTTCTTCCATGGAAAAAGATGCTAAACTTAGCTGGGTAGTTCATTCTTGGTTGCAGTCCTTGATCTTTTGCCTTTCGGAATATCAGGTTCCAGGCCCTTCTATCTTTTAATGTGGAGGCAGCCAGATCTTGGGTGACCCTTATTGTGGCACCTTGGTATTTAAATTGTTTTTTTCTAGCTGCTTGCAGGATTTTCTCCTTTGTGTGGTAATTCTGCAGCTTAGCCACAATATTCCGTGGTGTTCTTTTTTTAGGGTCTATTTCAGAAGGAGTTCGATGAATTCTTTCCACATCTACTTTCCCTTCTGTTTCTATTATCTCTGGACAGTTCTCTTTGATAATTTCCTGTAAAATAGAATCTAGGCTCTTTTTTTGGTCATAGTTTTCTGGAAGTCCAATAATCCGCAGATTATCTCTCCTAGATCTATTTTCCAGGTCTATAGATTTTCCCAGTAAGTATTTGACGTTGTTCTCCAGCTTCTCATTTTTTTTGTTTTGTTTGACTGATTCTTGGGTTCTCTGTGAATCATTCATTTCTATTTGTTCCATCCTGACTTTTAAGGAGTTATTTTCTTCTTTCACAGTTTTTAGTTCTTTTTGTAAATGCCCAATTTCGTTTTTAAATGAATTATTTTGCTCTATTGAGTTTTTTTCCATTTCCCTAATTTTTTTTTTTTGAGAATTATTTTCTTTTTCCAATTCAGAAATTCTATTTTCTTGAGACTTTTTTATCTTTTCCAATTCAGAAATCCTACTTTCCTGTGTTTTTTTAACCTTTTCTAATTCACTAATTTTGTTTCCCTGCATCTCCTGTGAATTCTTTATTTTTTCCAACTCCAATTTCAGGACATTGTTATTCTCTATCATAACTTCTCTTTCCTTTCCCCATTTTTCTTCGATCTCCCTCAATTTCTTAAGAGCTTCTTCTAGGAGAGAGTTATGTGATGGGGGGCAGGAATCGTTCCCCTTTAGGTTGTTATCTGATTCTCTGCTGTCAACTTCCTCGGGGTTGGACACCCGCTCTTTCTCTGTATAGAAGGAATCTATGGTTTTTCTAGCTTTTTTGCTCATACTTAGAAAAAATCTTTTGGGGTCTGTCCCTGGGGTAGGAAATTATTTACTTCTTTACCAGCTTCCTCCCAGACCGGATGGATGCAGCGGCTCCTGAGCCTGAGCTAAGAGAGAGCTCTGGGAGAGAGTTCCCCACCCCCTCCCTGGAGGTGCCTCAGAGGTGATTAGCACTACTGTGCTTCGAGGGCGTAGAATAGTGAAGACAGCAAGAAGCTCAGCCTATGTGTCCGGGTGGGGAGTGGGTGTCTGCAGCAGGTGACGTAAGAAGCCCCTGCGCTCAAACTGGAAGTGTCTGCCAGAAACCGCGGTCCCTAGTTCAAAGGTTCCGCTTCTCTGGGACTTCCTGGAGCTGAGTTCCACTCCCTCCAGCTAAGCTAGGCAGTTTGTGTTGCCTTGGGCCGTATCCACCCACTTGTCAGTCTCTTAACTATTCTCAGGAGGTAGCTGAGGCCACACCCCCTGGTGCCGTGATCTGTGCCTGAGTCACCCCCAGAATCGGGGAAAATCTAATCTGAGTTTTAAAATATTTTGGCTTTCTCTTCTGAACTGCTAAATAATTAGCAGAGAAGAGCTAACAGCCTGTGCCAGATTCCTTTACCTCAGTGGCTTCTCTGATCCCAGAGCCCCTCCCAGCGCAATGGGCGCAGTGTGCCCCTACCCCACCGTCTGTGCTGGTCTTTCTTATTCCTCCCCTGAGAACTGACCTTTCCTGTTGAAACTCCAGATTCTCTTCAGCTGGTAAGTCGTGCTTCCAGTCCTTGTGGTATCTATCAGTCCTGAGCTAATTTTGAGACTTAATTTATCTAATTGGTTGTGAGGGAGTGAGGACGTTCACTGAGTCGTGTGTTTCCTCTCCGCCATCTTGGCTCCGCCCCCTACCCATCCTTTTTCAAGAAGCCTCTCATCTGCTTCCTGAGACCTCACATAGCAAATTGACTTCTAGCAGGATTTCCATCTAAACTAGCCTTTGTATACTTAGCAGAGTATTCTAAAGAGAGTAGGTACTTAACAAACTTTTGCTGAACTGCATTCTTCTCTAAATTTGTTAGACTTAGTACTTGATGTGCAACAAGAAAATGGTATTTGCACACATATATTGTATCTAGGTTTTATTGTAACACATGTAGAATGTATGGGATTGCCTGTCATGGGGGGAGGGAGTGGAGGGAGAGGGGATAATTTGGAGGGATGAATACAAGGGATAATGTTGTGGAGAAAAATTGCTCATGCATATATACTGTGAAAAAAAAATTCTAATAAATAAATAAATTAATTAATTAATTTGTTAGACTTTCTAGCCTAAATAAGTCATCTTCCATTTTACTGATGAAAATTTATTATGTATTTTATGTAAATATAGGAAAAAGGCATGATTACTACCCTCATAGAGCTAACATTTCTGTTGATAGGATAAAGAACATGTTTGTGCAAGAAATAATCAGAGGACTTGAGTTCAAATCCTACCTCTTCAACTTACTGTCTGTGTGACCTTGGGCAAGTCAATTGATTCTCTGAAACTCATTTTGCTTATATATAAAGTGAAGTGATTGGACTAGATTCCCTTTTGTTTTTCAGTTATGTCCAACTCTTTATAACTCCCATTGATGTCCAAGGCTGTAGTAACTTGCAATTCCTGCTTCAGCTCATTTTACAGATAAGGAAACTGAGGCAAACAAAATTACATGACTTGCCCAAAGTAATTCAACTAATATATGTGCAGGCCAGATTTGAACTCAGGAAAATTAATTTCCTGACTTCAGGCCTGGTTCTCTATCAACTACTCCACTTTTTCCTCTAAATGTATTCTAGATCTATGTTGCTAGGATCCTAAGAATCATAGAAGGTTAGAAAAATAACTTACTGACATGATCCAATGCACACTATGCCTGATAGTAAAACTTAGTGAAGCTTATTGATTCACTAACTGATGGACTAGACATAAAGAATTGGATCTAGGGCTTGAAAAATGAAAAGTACTTATTTTAGGAGGGTCTGGACATGTCGAAGATAGAAAAAAAAAAGTTTTGCACAAAGGTATACTGGCCAGAAGCTTTGGAAAATCACTTAGCAAAGATTGTCAGCTACTGATGGAATCCTGATCTGGAACAAGTAAATGTTTCAAGTGATTGGTAACTATAGCACTGACCTGGATGAGTGAAGAGGAGTATGCTATAATTATGTCCTCTAGAAAGAGAGAACCACCTATTCCTACCTCACCCTCTCCAAATCAGAAGGTCTGGTTCTAATGAGTAACAGGATTATTTTCTTCATGCTATCTTAAATTCTTACCATCTCACATCCAATTCATTCTGTGGCTCAGTTTTCCCTAGGCCAGATTTAAGCAATACATTATTTTCTAAAACAAATTCAATTTATTTTATTCTCACTTAATGTATTCTTGAATTAAACAAATGCAAACAAGGGTAAGATACATGAATGTAGAGAAAGAAAATTATGGAGGGAATTGAGAATCCTTTGTCCTAAATCTGTACCTATGAACTAGCAAGGGGAATCAACATTTTAGAGGCTCAAAGAAGCTTTCATACCCTGGGTCTGCTGCAAATTGTAAATCATGAAGAAGGCAGCTGGTGGTTCCTGGATCCTTTTAGTATCTGCATCCCACTGGAAATGGGAGGCTATCCACTTGAATAGGATAGGGATTGTAATTGCTGGTTTGTCTGCAGCAGACTGACGTCAGCCTAGCTGAGGAAGAATTTTGATTGCTTAATGAATATCACTGGACAGCGTTTAGTTTCCATTAAAAGAGAAACCTTCCCCAGATCCTGCTTTTAGGGACAGTCTGGTCCATTATCTTCTTTTTCATGATAATTTGTAGATGTCTCTGCATGGTTCAAAGGGGACTGCTGTGGAAGGGCTCCAGTTGTTTTGAAATGTACCATAGAACTGGTGCCACAGACTTCTAATTGTAGGGTCAATTTCCTGGAGAAAATTAATTTCTATTACATTCTATCTGGCTATGAGAAAGAGAGAGGAGGGAGGTGGAGTAGAATGACACTACTCTTCCATTCTTGGTTATTTCTAACTTCTTTCTTTAAAAGTGAAAGACAGAAACAAAAAGGAAGAAAGGAAGGAGGGAGGAAAGAAAGAAACAAAGGAAGGAAGGAAGGAAGGAAGGAAGGAAGGAAGGAAGGAAGGAAGGAAGGAAGGAAGGAAGGAAGGAAGGAAGGAAGGAAGGATCGAGGGACAGAGGGAGGGAGGAAGAAAAAAAGATGGGAAAGGAAAGAAGAGAAGGAAGGAAGAGAAATAGTAAAAGAAATAGACTCACAGTGCTTGATAATTCTTTTGATGGAGTAACTGGGGCTTGGTAAATGCCTGGTGAATGAATGAATACATTAATGAATCAGGATTTTTTTTAAAGTTTTTAGTACTTAACTAGTTCTTAAATCTAAAGTCTTAGGTTTGAAACTTGTCTTTATTGTTTATTCCCTATATGAAGGTCAATAAAGTGTCTTTTGGAAGGCTTCACTTTCATCACTGTTTTTCACAAATGAATGGACTAGATGAATTTGAATTTCCCTCTACTGGCTGCTTGGAAGAGCAGGTCTCACAAGTGATGTGTCAGACAGGCTCTTAGAAGAACACTTGTCTTTAATTAAGATATTTTGGATAGAAAAATCAAAGCTTTCGAGACAGACACAGACAGAGAGACAGAGAAAGAGACATAGAGAAAGAGAGGGAGGAAGAGAGGGAAGTAGGTAAATGTGGAAGGGACCTTCATTTTCCAAAGTCAATATTAATTTTTAGAAATAAAGCAACAAGAACTACTATTACTTAGAAATGTCTTAACTGCTAATGTCCAAATCCTTAAGAATAACTTTGTGACATTATATTTGATTTTCTTTAATAGTTATAGCAACCTTGGATCACCATAGAATCTCAAAATTTTTATTTCTAATACTCTTTATTTTAACATAAGACAAGTTTAAGTAGTTTTAAATTTAATGACAGCCCATTTATAAATGAATACTATATTATATGCCTACAATCTTTCCTTTTATACTGATAATATATAGTTACATGTACTAGTGAAACACCTAGTAAGGCACATTTAGCAATAAACTGATCAAATTAAAGGAAATGTTTAATATAGGGTGACATAAGGCCCAACAAGAGGGCAGAAATAGTTGTTCACATTTGAGACAGTTGAATGCCAAGTATTTAAAGCTTTTTACAAAAGCCTAACTTATCTTTTTAGAACATCATTCCCCTTCACACACATTAGTATCCAATTATTCTAGTCTCTTTTCTGTTACTAACACAAAATTCTTTTTTTAAATATAATATGGAACTAATTTTTTATTAATTTTATAATTATAATTTTTTTGACAGTACATATGACTGGGTAAATTTTTTTTTAACAACCTTATCCATTTTATTCATTTTTCCAAGTTTTCCCCTCCCTCCCTCTACTCCCTCCCCTAGATGACAGGCAATCTCTTACATATTAAATGCGTTACAGTATATTCTAGATACAATATATGTGTATAAAACCAAATTTCTTGTTGCATGGTAAAAATTGGATTTCAAAGGTATAAGTAACCTGGATAGAAAGACAATAGTGCAAACATTTTATACTCATTTCCCAGTGTTCCTTCTCTGGGTGTAGCTGTTTCTGTCCATCATTAATCGACTGGAACTGAATTAGATCTTCTTTATGTTGAATATATCCACTTCAATCAGAATATATCTTCATACAGTATTGTTGTTGAAGTGTATAGTGATCTCCTGGTTCTGATCATTTCACTCAGCATCAGTTCATGTAAGTCTCTCCAAGTCTCTCTGTATTCATCTTGCTGGTCATTTCTTACAGAGCAATAATATTCCATAACGTTCATATACCATAATTTATTCAACCATTCTCCACTTGATGGGCATCCATTCATTTTCCAGTTTCTAGCCACTACAAAAAGGGCTGCCACAATCATTTTGGCACATACAGATCCCTTTCCCTTCTTTAGTATTTCTTTGGGATATAAACCCAGTACTAGCACCTCTGGATCAAAGGGCATGCACAGTTTGATAACTTTTTGGGCATAATTCCAGATTGCTCTCCAGAATGGCCAGATTCTTTCACAACTCCATCAACAATGCATCAGTGTCCCAGTTTTCCCACATCCCCTCCAACATTCATCGTTATTTGTTCCTGTCATCTTAGCCAATCAGACAGGTGTGTAGTGGTATCTCAGAGTTGTCTTAATTTGCGTTTCGCTGATCAATAGTGATTTGGAACACTCTTTCATATGAGTGGAAATAGTTTCAATTTCATCATCTGAAAATTGTCTGTTCATATCCTTTGGCCATTTATCAATTGGAGAATGGCTTGGTTTCTTATAAATTAGGGCCAGTTCTCTATATATTTTGGAAATGAGGTCTTTATCAGAACCTTTAACTGTAAAAATATTTTCCCAATTTAACACAAAATTCTTCATCTCCCTTGCTTCCATTCCTGTCCCTTAGCAACATCCCATCTGGAATATATCCCCTCATAACATCTATTTCTTAGAACCTTTTGTTTGTTTTTTTAAGTTCAAGAACCACCTTCTACATGAAATGAAGCCTCTCCTGACTTTCTCCATCTGCTTGGACATTTCCTCTCAATAATTGTCATTATACATTTAACATATTTTGTAAATAATAACATATAGATGTTCTTATTTTTCTTAGGAGACTGTAAGCTCCTTGAGGCTAGTGTCTCTTTTGTTTTTTTAACTTCATTCATATCCCCAGAATCAAGCATAGGGCTGGAAATTGCACTTTAGAATTTCCTCTTGATTGACTTTTTTAGTAAATTTGAGGGCAACAAAATGTGATTTTGAGACTGGAATTTATCATATAGCAGATTGATATTAGCATGACTATAATAAAGGAAAAAGTATGAAAGCAAAACAGAGGATGAATTTCTGTGAAATGAACAGAGTTTAAAACCCACTCTTGTGGTCAACAGGCAGATGGAAAGATCCAAGAAAGTTTGAGTAGACAAAGAGTGAGGAAAGAAGGCAAACAGTATGAACAGGAAAGAGAGACAGCCAAAAGTAGACAAATTGAAAAATTATTGTGACTTGGCTATTAATTGAATGAGCTACAACCCAAGATGGATTTGTTCATGAAAGTCTGGGTCCAGCACCCCTCATAACAACTTGGTAATACATGCCAACATAGAAGAAAACTAGTGACAAACTGCAGATTTATTCTTATTTATGTGAATCAAGCATTTTCTCATTCAATTCCCAGTGTTTTATTTTTATTTTTAGAACAAGATGATTTAAGAGTGGAGATAAGGAAGGGAAGATAGATTGTGGTTGAGTACTACGAATCAAGGCAAGAAACCCACGTTAGAACAAGATCACAAGCTTTGAAGGAGAAGCTATGATATTTAGATGCTATGGGCAATATTTCATAGTGAATAAAGTTCCAAAATAGCATCAAGGAGACCTAGATTCTAATCCTACATCAAACATTAGCTCTGTGGACAAATTACTTAACATCTTAGATGTTCAATTACTTCATCTATGAAATTAAAATAATAATAACACTAATCTCCCCGATGTAGTTAGGAACAAAAGATGTGATATATGTGTAAAAGAAGGCCCTTATTTAGACTCCGAGGATTTTGATGTTTCAAAGTGACAAAGACAGACTCTTAAGTGAAATTTGCTTATGAAAAACATTAGGAAAAAAGCCACAGACATAATGTGCTTGCCCAAAGCAAAATCACATTCTGTTACAGTTACTTATTTACATAGAAGCCATTGAAGAACATTGATGTTAATAATTGAGGAGTTCTGAGTCCCAGAACTATTTTGTAGTTTTCTCACAAATATATGTTGTGTGGGTATGGCTTAACCAGCAGAGATGAGGATTTAGTTATTCACTACAAGCTAGAGTTAACTTTCTTTTTGTGATGATTTGTTTGTGAAGCAGAAAGAATTAGTCAAAGGGAAAAGCTCAGAACTGTGTGAAAGTAAAACTATGTCTCTTCCATCTGCTGCCTGAAAGAATTGATTGATTAAAGAGACTCTAACTTTCCTGCCTCATACTACCTGTGAAGTAGAGATGATAAGAAAAGGATATACCTGATTGTATTGCCACTTACTCCCTTGGAAAATAGAGAATAATTCAGAGTTCAGGCAAAGTGATCTGAACTAGATAAGTTTCTGTTTTTCCTGAGCTAAAAATCTCTGCTCTTTTTCACAGAGCATAACTCGACCTCAGCTGAGAGCATGAGTTGAGTATGAAATTGGAAGGGATGGGAGCTTTATTGCCCTTGAGGAGCAAATCCAGCTGAAAGGAGGATCAGCATAGGAAAAAATATATACATATTGCAGACTGACCCATCTAGGTAAGATACTGTGCCCTATGAGACATTTGTCCTAAACAACCATGGAGAAAGCAGCTTAGAGGTAGAGCCATCCATTTAACTCACATGCCACAAACAATAAGAGAACTTTGTGAGGATGGTATTAAGAAAGTAAAATGTTGAAGACTTTAGATCTAGAATTGTGAATTTTCCTGGCCATATGGGTTTCTTACACACTTGTCCTGCCACACCATTGTGCTCCCCCACACATCCCAGGTTGTACACATAACTGAGTCTAAGCAAAGTTCTTTGCAAACCTTAAAATAATATGAATTTAAATAGCTATATAAGTCTAAATAGCTATATTATCATTGTTATTCTTGTAAGTGAAATGATAGGTAATTCATATTATTGATTTTTATCTTTAAAAACTGCATTTACTTAGGAGTTTATTGAATCAATTGGTTGATTTGTTCCTGTGAATTTCACTGGTGAGAACTTGGGAACAGCTACCCAAAAGGGCAGAGGAATGGTGGAGCTAGCATCAACCATTTCTAGAAACTGTTAAATTTTCAACATGGGCATTTTACACCTCAGAAATTGGAACAAGCTGCAAATAGGAATTTGATTTTTTTTGGTTATTATCTAGGCTTAAGAAAGTGATGGAGAAAATGTTAATAAGATAGATTAAAATTAAAAGTATGTGGTGTGTATGTGTGAATAGATTTTTTTCAGAGAGCCAGGTATTAAATATTTACCAACACACCCCTGCACAAAGCTTACTTCTAGAATCCTGAGAGTAGTAGTCATAGCAACCATTCCCTCTTGGGAAACCCCAATCTGCCAGAATAAGGGTCAATGAACTTGGGGAAGATCAGATCTGTCCTACATATGTATTATAGTGGACAGTATAAAAGCAAAAATGTCTATTAGATTACTATAATCATGTAGAAGCTCATGGGTAGGAAGCATTTTACTTTTGTTTCTGTATTCTCAGAGAATAGCCCAGTACCTGGCACCCAGTATAGGTTTTTAATCAATGCTTGTTAAAATGAAATGTAAAAGATAATGAGGGTCTCTATAAGAATAGTGTCAGTGGGAATAGAGAGAAGGGAGTCAGATGCAAGAGATAATACAAAGGTAGTATTTATAGTGCTTAGCAACTGATTGGTTATGGTACTGTGAACCTGGGTTACTGTTTATTACAGCCTCAGTTATTATAGTATTTTCCTCACATCATTTTATGATAGGGCATATGGTTGTGTTAATAAATGCCATAAAATAAAATAAAATAAAATCTCATGGCTGTGAATCCTTGCCTTGCAATAGAATGGGAATTAAATCTCATCACTTACTACATAACTTGATCACAGACAGAAAAAACAATAGGGAGAGCAATATGGCTTGTAAAAAATCAGAATGCTGCTGTTCAGGTCATAAGAAGCATTAACAAAATCTAGGAAGTAATGTCACGAGTAAATGTCAGGAGTTTTGCCCTTGTTGATGAACTATGCACTATCTTTTCTGTGATCTACCAGCTATCAAGCAATTCATCCTAATTAGCCCTATCTTAGCAGTGGTTTTGAACGATTGTAACTTAATTTGAAGAATAATGGGCACAAGTGAATTATGAAATATGAAGAGATTCTAAATGTCTTCAGCATTAAACATATTGGCAAAATCGGCTCATAATTGTCTTTTTGAGTTAGCAAAATATTGCAGTTTCTTAGAAGTAGTTTTCTGTAGTGGAATAAGCATTGGATTTGGAAGTCATGAAACCTGGGTTCAAATTCTGTTTCTTCTCTTTACTGTGTGGGGCAAATTAAATTACTTTGCTAAGTTTACTTTGCTTTTACTTGATTCTCAACAACTTTGTGAGATAAATTCTATTATTATTCTTATTTTGAGTTGGGAAAACATTCCCTTGAGTATTCCATTCCTAACCATATTCCATTGCAACACAATGACTATAGGACTATATCGATTCTTCTGTACCTAGGGACAACAAGGAAAAAAAAAAAAAACAGTGTTTTTTTTTTTTCCTCAAGAAAATGTTGTGTTTATCCTAGTCTACTTTTTAAGACATATTACCCATCATTCCTCTTTATACTCTATATTCCCATTAAAATAGCCTATTTGCTGTTCCCTGAACTCTGTGGTCCATTTTTCTTCTGTATCTTTACCCAGATCTAGAATATCCTAACTCCTCAACTTCACTTTTAAGAAACCAATTCCCAACACACCTCCTAGCATGTAATAAGGGCCTAGTAAATGCTTCATGGATTGAATTGAATTTCTGCCTTCTACTTGTACTCTTGATGTTATTGAGAATTTGAGGACTCAAGTCTATAAATACAAAACTGCTCAGAGAGAGGAGTAATATAGACTCATTGAGTTCACATCAGGAAGGAAATTTAAAAATCATCCAGCTCCTCCTTTTCATTTTAAAGAAAAAGAAACTGAAGGTTTGGAAGGATCAGTAATTTGCACAAAATCGATCAACTTAGTATAAGTGCAGAAAGTTTTTGCAAACTAGGAAGTAACTTAGAGACTATACACTTGAAATAACTAAACTTATAGAGAGGGAAAATAGGCCCAGAGAAAATAAGTGATGTATGCAGTAGCTTTGTTTCAGCTTTATGCAGTAGCAGAGAGAATCAGTGTTTAAACCAGATGTTCTGGCTCTAAAAGCAACATTTTTCTTACTACAACATGCTGGGATTCTTCAAGTTGATCATTATTTCCAGAGTATGGCAGTGTGCCTACCATAGGATCATAACAGAGAGAAAACTAAATGCTCAGTGCTAGGGATTTGCAAATATGAACCACCCCAAGCTATTCAGATATGCATGAGATCATGGCCCTTGTTGGACAGATGCAAGATTGGCAATATTCCCTGTCTAAACTTGTTCCTGCTAACAATATACAAATGGGCAACCACAAGCTATTCCCTGATCTTCTATAGGGAGCCTCAAGCTGACTAGTTATAAGAGGGAACTACAAAGGCAGGACACTTCCATTTGGGAAAATGAAGTCTGAGTAAAAATGATCAGTCAATAAATAGCATTACTTAGGTAGAGAGAAGCTGAATTTTTACCTGTTCACTAAGTCTTGGCATATGAGAGCTTGGAGATTTCCTATTGAAGCTCAAAAGAAGCCAATTTATGTCAAATACAAGAGAAGGCCTGGGTTCAAATGTCAGATTTCTTATTATACCCTCTATGACCCCTAGGCAAATGAGAGGAAAGAATTAAGTGCTCTCTAAAGTCTCTGCCAGCTCTCAATTCTACATTACTATGAAGAGGAAGTCTTCCATTATATAATAGGTGGTAAGCTTGTAACATTACATTTCCTCTGGGCTATTACAAGCTTATATAACTCCCCCTTATCCATTCTGTATTCCATCCAAGTTAAACAGCTTGTGGTTTCCCAGCCAGAGTTCACTATTATGTCTTTGCATAGGATGGGATGTTCTCCACTACTAGGAACTTCTGGATCCTCTTCCTAGAAGGATCACCTCCTATAAGAAATCAGTCCTAATTCACTCAGTTCTTAATGTCCCCTAGCTCACAAAATTGCTTTGAGTTATACATGGAATATATGAATATTTTGTATAAATACCTAAATATTATATATATATAAATATCATATATATATATATATATATACACATACATTTATTGCCTCAGACATTTTACTGTGTGACTGAACAATCACTTAAATTTTCTGTTTCCTCGTTTGTAAGATGGGGTTATAATAGCACCCACTTCACTGGATTATTGAGAGGAATAATTTGTTCATATTATAATAAATTATAATAATAAAGTAAAAGACTTTGTGCTTAAAGCATTATATAAATGCTATTGTTGTGTCTGGGACATAATAAACACTTAATAAATTTATATTGATTATATAATAGATTGTTTGTTAGTCTCTTCTGTTAAAAGGTAAGTTCCTTGAGAGCAGGGACTATTTCGCTTCTCTTCATTTCTCCAGCACTTAACATAATTAGGTTCAATTTATTACATTGAATTACAGAATCATGTGTTGGGATTAATCATCTATGTCAATTCCTACAAAGATTGAATATCTTTGAATAAGATATTCAAGAAATATCTTAATAAATTCTTAAGTGACATTGATGTACTTGATTTGTGTTTGTTTATTTGTTGGGTAGTTCATGAGATACTTCAGTTGCTGGAGTGACAGTGGCAGCCCAAATAATCTCATGGCCTGTTTTTTTAAATCTCAAAGTAATTGAAACTGAATTAACCTAAGAGGGGATGTGATATATAATTCTTTCTGGTACTCCTATTCTGTGTCTAGGCAATCTCCTACTTCAGTTTTATCTTATATTTATATTTCACAGACAATTAGTTATCTATAATTGTATATTAAAGAGTATGTAACTGTATATAAATAATATATTAAACATAGCAAAATTAAAATGGAAACTGGTAAGTGTTCCTTTCCTGGTCATGCTTTGACCAACCATCTCCCCAAACCTTTTGCCAGCGTTTTCTTTCTGAGTACTAGAGATACAGTTTTGGGTCATTCAGTGATCACCATCCTCATGCTTCTGTGTTGTTTTCCAGGCTTAAGGATAAAGGATAAAAAAAAAAAAAAAAAAAAAAAAAAAAAAAAAAAAAAAAAAAAAAAAAAGAACTAGCAGAATCTTTCTCTACATTTTGTACCAAAAGGAAATGTCATTCAGTCTATCCCTGTGGTAGGCCATACCCAATTAAGGTCAGTCTGATAGTTCAAGTTCCACACTGGAATAAAAAGAGACAGATGCAATTATTGAAAGAAGGTGAGCTTGTTTAATCAATAAAAAAAAGAAAAATTAGAGCAGGGAAAGGATAAACATAAAGGATACAGCATTGATTCAGTTGAATCAACTGGAGCTAACTGTGGCTCAGGACATGAGTTTCTTATTGCAAAATTCAGAGATAAATTGAAGAAAGTAAGGAAATCCCTTAAACTATACAGGTATAACCTAAATAGCATCTCTTATGAATATGAAGTGGAACTGATGAATTAAGGGATTAGATCCAATAGACAAGAGTGCCTGAAGAACTATGGACAGAGATTTACAATATTGTACAGGAGGCAACAATAAAAAGCATTCCAAAGAAAAACAAGAGCAAAAAAGCCAAATAGCTGTCTGATGAAGCTTTACAAATAATTGAAAGACAAAGAAAAGTAAAAGGGAAAAAAGAAAGGGGAAGATATCAATTTAATACAGAATACCAGAGAACATTAAGGAGAAATTAAAATGGTTTCTTATATAAGCAATACAGAGAAAAAAGAAAACAATAAAATGAAAAAAAATAAGTGATCTCTTTAAGAAAATTGGATGCAAAAATAGACAAGATAAAAAAAAATGTAGGGAAAGGTGACAAAATACACAAAAGAACTATATAAGAAAGATTATAACATCACCAGTAATCACAGTGATTCAATTACTGATTTAGAACCAGAATCCTGAAGAATGAATTCAAAGCATTACTAACAATAAGGCAAGTAGAGATGATGGTAACTATTTACAATGCTAAAAAATGATGCTACTTAAGTGCTGTATTCATTATGTCAGCAAACTTGGAAAACTCTCCAGTGGCTACTAGATTGTAAAAGATCAATATGTATCCAATCCTAAAGAAGGGCAATGGCAAAGAATGTTCAAATTACTGAACAATTACACTCATATTATGCGCCAGCAAGGTTAGACTTAAAAGCCTGCAAGCTTGACTTCAGCAATATGTGAACTGAGAATTACCAGAAGCACATGCTGATTTTCAAAGGCAGAGGAATTAGAGTCCAAATTGCCAATATTTTTTGAATAATGGGAAAAACAAAAAGGTTCCAGAAAAAATATCTATTGACTACACTACAACCTTTGACTCTATGGATCACAAAAAAATTGTGACAAATCCTCAAAGAGTTGGAAGTACTAAGATTGTTTTATTTAGCTTCTAAGGAACTTGTATGTGAGCCAAGAAGCAACATTTAGAACCAAACATGGAATAATGGATTTAATATTGGAAAAGAAGTCTTATAATGGTGTATATTGTTACCTTTACTCAGAGTACATCATGAGAAATGTTAAACTGGATGAATCAAAAGACAGAATTAAGTTGCTGTGAGAAACATCAACAATCTTAGATATGCAGATGATATCACTTTTGATGGCAGAAAGTAAAAAAGAATAAAGAAGCCTCTTGAAGGTGAAAGAAGAGAATGTAAAAAAAAAAAATGGCTTGAAAATTAACATAAAAAACAACTCTAAGATCTTGGCAAATGGTCCCATCACTTTTTGGCAAATAAAGGGAGAAGAAATGGAAGCAATATCAGATTTTATATTCTTGGGCTCAAAGATCATTGCACATACTGTTGCCAAAAAATTCAGAGATGCTTGTTCCTTGGAAGGAAAACTATGGCAAATCTGAACAGAATACTAAAAATTAGAGATGCCATCTTTCCAACAATGGTCTGTATAGTCAGAATTATGGTTTTTCTTGTAGTAATGTGTGACTGTAAGAGTTGAACTATTAGGAAAGCTGAACACCACAATATCTACACTTTCAAAAGACTTCTCAAGGTCCCTTGGACAGTAAAGATCAAATCAGGCAATACTTAAGGAATTCAATTCAGGATGTTCACTGGAAGATCAAATATGAAGGTGAAGCTTTAAATACATTGACTACAAAATGGGAAAATGGGATTCATTGGAAAAGACTCCAATGTTAGTAAAGATTGAAGGAAAAAGGGAAAGGGGATCTCAGAGGATAAAATATATAGGAGCATGGAAACAATGAAAATTAGTTTGGACAGACTTTAAGAAACAGTGGAACAGGGGCAACTAGGTGGCTCAGTGGATAGAGCGCCAGCCTTGAATTCAGGAGGACCCTAGTTTGAATTTGATCTCAGACACTTAACACTTCCTAGCTGTGTGCCCCTGGGCAAGTCATTTAACCCCAGCCTCAGGGAAAAAAAAAAAAGAGAGAGAGAGAAACAGTGGAACATAGAAGGACCTGGAATGTTATGGTCCTCTATTCTGTGTTATCCATGAAAGTCTGGTAGTCAAAAGTCTGAGGGAAAAACAACATTCACCTCCTAGGGGACCTGCCTTTGTACTTAATCTACCAGGGAGCCATATAAACCTCCAAAGTTTTAGGTCCCTAAGCCAATTGTCTTGAAGACAGTTTCAACAGCTTTTAAGGAAAATGAGCCAAGCTTATGTAGGTAGGACTTTAACAATATATTGCTTCTATTAAAATCCCCAAGGTCAAAAAAATGAAAGAAAAAAACAATAAAAAAAAATGAGTTGCAGACACCTAAATTTAGGTCTTATTTCTGTTCCCTTCTATTACCAAGCTTTTCACCAAGTTGAACACACATTCTCTCCTCTATTGAAAAAAAAAAGAAATCACTGTAATTATTGTCAGTGCTCTCTGACAAGTCACTTTCTCTCTGTGTGAGTCCTCAAATTTTCATTATTCAAGCCCCAAGGCAAAATATTAATTTAGAACAGATTGGGAAAGCACCACATGGGTACTGGTTATACATAGATGCTAAATCTATAATTGATTATTAGGTGGTTAGGAGATTAGCTTTAGGTTAGGATCTAAATGTGAATAACTCAAAACTCTGATATCATTAGCTACATTTCTAAAATGGTAAATTCACAAAGCATTTCATGGCTGGCTTACAGGAAGATTCATTGAATGATAGAATTTAGAGCTAGACGGGATATATGAAAACATTTAATTCAATTCTTTCATCTTACCAATGAAGTACAAATAAAGCAAATAACTCATGGAAGGTCACACCAGGTAGTAAGTAGTGAATCAAGATTAGGGAACCAGCTCCAGAAAGCAAACAAAAACTGGTTATCAAATTTTCAGTGTAAGCATTTATAATTCAGAAATTAGCAAATTCTACTAGTCAGGGTTTCATTTATTGTTTTATCTTCTATTGTGAAGAAAATGAAAAAAATCTTAGTAATACAGATTGAACTTAAAAGTGTGTTATGATTACATTTTTTTTTTTTTTTCCAAAGAGCTGGCTGTTAAACATTTACTAACACATTCTCAATTTAAACTTAGATTTTCTGACTGGAAACCAGCATGCTACTATCTTGTACCATCCAACTCAGATATTTTCCCAGGATTGAGGTGAAGTTAGAGTCCTTGTTTCTTAGTATAAATTGGTGACAAAGCAAAGAAGCACTTGTTCCAATAGAAATGTTCATATTAGGATGACATTTGAATGCCCCTGGTAGAGATGGATATCTGCCTTCCATTTGAACTCCCACTCTCCTGTCATGTTTTCCTGAATACTTCTGTTCAAACTAGACAAACAATGGCTCATGTAGTTTAGGAGATATTCTGGAAGTATTCAAGAAAATATTAAAATTATAAAGCCAGATGTATAGGGGATGAGTACAAAGGAAGAGGAGTTAAAACAAAACAAAACAAAACAAAACAAAACAAAACAAAACAACCCTAACAATGATGCTTTTCTGGCAATCAACCATTCTAATGAAGATGTGTTATATTGAAGACTTCTCCTTTAACTGCTAGGTGTTTGTTTGTTTTTTAGAACAAATAGTTAATTTCCTAGGATGCCTACAGCATTAAATATACTACAGATGTGTTCTTCTAAGAAGAAATTGGGGGAGGCTGATATCATATAATCATATTATAAAACTGAACTAAGCTAAGAAAAGTTACATCTATCTCTATGTATATAAGTGTATATATATATATATGTGTGTGTGTGTGTGTGTGTGTGTGTGTGTGTGTGTGTGTGTGTATAAACATAAGTGCATACATATATTATATATGCTTAAAATAAATATTTTCCTCTTTAAAAATAACATAATTTTCAAAATAACCTCTTAGGTAGAGGTTAAAAAGGCACTATAAGAATCAGTAGAACTTGAGCCCTTTAAGAGTAGAACTTTCTACCTCCACATCTAGCACAGCCTTACACATTGTAACCACTCAATAAATACTTGTTGGGATGAATTAAATTTATCTCATATTGTACCCCTTAATGTACACTTGAATAAAAAGTGTACTTTAAAAATAGTCAGAGATGTATAACTGATCTGAGTTGAAAAATTCCTTCTTCTGCAAAAGTCTTGGTTGCCAAGGAAAGACTAGGGAGAGATATACATTGTCAAGCCATCCCCCTGGAAAGATTTGAATTTAATTGTGGATTATAGGAGCATGGATTTAAATATAAAAGGCACCTTAGAGATCATCAAGTTTAACCCCCTTCCAACTTTGTTCAAAGTGGGTAAATACTAGTTTCAATGTTGGGACACAAGAACAAAACAAAACAAAACAAAACTCAAAAGTTATTGAACTGTGACTTAACATAGCAAAGATATGCAACAAGGATACAATGACTCTTAGATTTTCTGAGCACAACCCCAGAAACACATTTGGTCATCATGACAGGATATAGCGAAGGTTAGAGTAACTTTTTTGGAATTCAAGGATTCAAGTCAGAGGGATGCCAGTTGTACATAGGGAGGACTTTTTATAACTTAAAGTAACCAGGAAGCTTCCTCAAGAAATCAGGGGTCAATCCCAAAACAGTCTGATTATTTTTGGCAGGAAATGGGAAATCTTGATTCAACCACACCCCTCATTTTATAGACGAGGAAACAGAGGGTCCAAGAGATTAAGTGATTTATCCACAGGTGTATTTCTGAAGATATCAGCTTTCAGATAATGGACTTCCATAAAGTGAATCCTATTTTAAAGGCTTAAGAAGGCATCCTTTGAATGAATGCTCTGGGATTTAGGGCTTAGAAGAGACCATTAAAGGTTATTTAGCCAACCCTTTCCTTTTGCAAAAGAGGAAGCCAAGTTTTGGAGAGATGCAGATATTTTTTCTAGATTACAAAGCTAGTAAATCATAGTCAAGATTCAAAACAAGGTCATCCTCTGTCCCAAAAGCTTTAAATCAAGACTTTCCCCACCATATTATTAGATTTCTTTGTAAGAAAAACAAAAACAAAAACAAAAATAACAACAACAAAAAAAAAAAAAAAAACTAACATCCTTTAGCTCAGGGTTCTTACTTGTGTTCCCTGGACCACTCTATGGATAAATTTCAGGGAATCTATGAACTTGAATGGAAAAAGAAATTGCATCTTTATTTTTCACTAACATCTAATTGAAATTGAGCATTTTCTTCAATTACTTAAAAACATGATTCTGAAAAGAGGTCCACAAGCTCCACCAGACTGCCAGAGGGATCCATTTCACACACAAAGATTAAGAAACCGTGCTTTATCTTGACATTATTGTTTTGTAAGCATAAAATTATATTTTTAAATAAACATAGATTCTCATGTCTTGGCTTCATTTTGAGAGAAGCACAGTAGCAATATCACTGACCCCATTACAGCTGGCACTCTGACACTTTGCTGAGGGAGATTGTCCTCAGTTGGTGGTTTTCTGGAGGATATAGAAAAATGATTGCTACTCCCAGCTTGTTTTTTTACCTCATTTCCCTACCTCTGCCTTCTTATTTCCACTGTTCTTTGCTTACTCCTAAAATCAATCAGTCCACAAATATTTCTTAAGTATCTACAATGTGCCAGGCACTGTGCTAAGTACTAAGGATATTTTTTTAAAATAGACCAGAGATAAAATCTGCTCTTGAAGAGTCACAACCTAATGGAACAACATGTTAACAATTTTGTACAAACAAGGTATATACAGAATAAATTGGAAATAATTAACAGAGGGAAGAGACTAACACTAAGGGAATTAGGAAAGGATTCTTACAAAAGATAGCATTTTTAGCTCAGACTTGAAGGAACTCTGGGCATTCAGGAAATAGAGATTAGGGGAGAAGCTTGAGGCACAAATAATGAAAAAGCTCAAACTTGAAGATAAATTATTTTATGCAAGAAACAATAAGAAGACCAATGCCACTGAATTTCACTGTGGAGGAAAGTAAGTTATTAGGAGACTAGAAAGTTGGAGATAGGCAGGTTATGGAGAGCTTTGAACAGCAGAGAATTGTATATTTGATCCTGGAAGTGATAAGGAGCCACTAAAGCTTATTGAATGGAAAAGTGATATGTTCAAATATTTGCTTTAGGTAAATCACCTGTGACAGCAGAGCAGAAGAAGGACTGGAAGATGGGAGCTGAGACTTAAAGAAACCCAATCAGCTGCCAATACAATAGTCCAGGAGTAAGGTGATAAGGGCCTGTACCAGGATATCAGTGGAGAGAAACATGAAAGATGCTAGAAAAGATGGAAATGATAGGACTTAGTAGCAGATTTGAATGGGGAAGGGAGTTGTGAGAGTGAGGAATCAAAGATGGCACCGTAGTTTCAAGCCTGTGTAACTGGGAACAAGATGGTGCCCTCAACAGTAAGAGGAAGGGGAAAGCTTGGGAACAAGGAGTGGAAGATAATGATTTTGAGCTAAAAGCAACCTTAGAGACCTATTAACTTTCCTCTCTTTTTTCCCTACAGTCAATTAGCATTAATTAAACACTGACTTTATGTCTAATTCTGTGTTAGATGTTATGGAGGTGGGTAGGGTAGATAAAGGATATATTGCACAGTGCTTGCCTGTACAGAATTTATAGTCTAGTTGGGAAGAAGTAGCTCATGGGAAAGACTTTCTGACTGTAAGAACTGGGAAGAACTATCAGTGGTCATCTCCAGTTCTCAAACTGAAGCCAGAAAAAGGCACCAAAAGTGAACTGCTTAAGTCATCACACAGGTAATAGTCAGCTGAATTGGAGTAGACTCCAGGTACATTTACTCATCAAAAGTTTTTTGTTGTTGTTGTTGTTGTTGTTGTTTTTCCTGGACTTTGCTGAACATAGACTGAAAAATCTTCATGAAATAGAGGCTAACAAACAGATCATAGGATCATAGAATTCAATCTGAAAGGGATTCAAAAGGCCTCTGGTACTGTTTTCTCCCTTTACAGATGCAAAAGCAGAGATCCAGAAAGTCAGGTGCTTCCCCAGAGTCACACAGATGGTTAGTGTCAGTGGGAGACCATTGGACTGCAGGGTCAGGCCTTTTTCCCCACACCATGCAAAAATGACTGCAGAAGAAACTTAACTCCCATACTGGGAACAAGCAGCCATGTGAATCTTCTATCTATTCTGATTGAGGAACCATGAAATATTTCAGGCTTCTTGATAATTTTAAATCTAGAAACTGCCCACTGGGGCTTTCTAAAAACTGAGTCCAAACTCAGGAAAATTACAGTACTTGTCAGGGACAAGTTGCATCAGTAATTATGTGTCTTCCCCTAAGAAAAAGCACTTCTGGTTCCTGACTTGTAAAATGAAGTTACTATAATTCAAGAACAATAACAACTAGTTATTGCACACTTATATTTCAGGTAATGTGTTTAGCATTGGGTTATAAAAAGAAAAAGAAAAAAAGAAGGAAAAAAAAACAAAAAAAAACAAAACATAATCCCTTCCCTCACAGAGTTTACAATCTAATAGGAGAAAACAACACAAAAGAGGAAGTTGGAAAGAGAGGGGAGCTTTCAGGGCTTTCTTGTTCCACAGAACTGAGACTAAAATAGAAAGTGGAAAATGAGCTGGAGAATTCAGATTCACTCCAGTTTGTATCTACCACAATATCTGGTGTAAACTCCATGGAACAAATTATCCCTTCTAAACTCATCACCATGCAGCTAATTCAAGCCTTGAGACAACATATCTCCCTTGACCATTTTTCCCCTCTGATTGGAGGGCAGAATTCCAACTCCTTCCAATGCCTTCCTTTATAAAGAGCAGAAATTCTACTTTTTGGCTCACTCTATTTTGTGTCTTATCTAGCCTCAACTACACAAAACAAGATACCACTATACTAGGAACTCTCTCATCTCCCTCAAGCACACTTTCCTTTCCCTTTTGTATGTGTTGTTTACTCCTTTAGGTTGTAGGCAGTAGGATATGATTTTTTTTTTTTTTTTGGCTGTTGTTGTTGTTGTTGTTGTGGTTTGTTTTTTATTAATTGTATCCCCAGATCTTAGCACTGTCTGGCATATAGTGGACACTTAATAAATGTTTATTGATTTGGATTGAATTGGTCCCTTAAAAAGGAAAGTTTTCAGTAAAGTTTAGTGCTCAACCCTCCAATCCGCCAATCAGAAGAAAGAAGAAGCTGAAGGACTTGGGAAGGAATTGAGTAGGAGTTAAACAGCATGACAGGGAAATTTCTGGTAAAGAGCTCATTTTGGGAGTTTTCCATTATACAGAGTTGAGACCAATCAGAGTTGCAGATGCAAAGTCTTTTGTAGGTTTTTATAAAAATAGATACTGACATTCAATTCAATTCTGATGTTCAATGAGATAAAGTTGTATAATATCAAAGATGAATCAGTTTGACGGTCATTCAGACTGATTATTTCTTTCTGAGTCATCACCATTCACCCAGCCTCCTATATATAATGTTGAGGCTATCTTTGACTCTTCCCTCTCTTTCACTTCTCAAATCTAATCACCCGGAAGTAGTGGATAACCTATTAGATAGAATGCTGATTGCAAATTTCTTCTCCATAGCTGTATGTTCCTGGACAAATAACTTTACTATACTTTTATCAGCCTCAGTTCTCTTGTCTGTAAAATGAGGATATTAACAACAACTACTTCACAGGATTGTGTGAAAACCCAGTGAAATAATGTATGTAGAATGCATTAGTTCAATTCAACAAGTATGCATTAGGAGCATAGAAATTACAGAGCATTGCATTGACAGAGGAAGTATAACAATAATAAAACCTTGCAGAGAATATTAAAATTATTTGGACACAGGATAGAGTATATGTCACCCCTATCATCATCACTTAGACTGGTTCCTGGCACATTTGTTGTTGTTGTTCAGTCATTTCAGTCATATCTGATTCTTTGTGATCCTATTTGGGGTTCTCTTGGCAAAGATCTTAGAATGGTTGGCCAGTTGCTTTCCATATGTAATGAGAACTGAGGCTACTAGGGTAACATGACTTAACCAAGTCACAGCTTGTAAGTTTCTGAGGCTAGATTTGAACTCAGGAAGAGGAGTCTTTCTGACTTCAGTCCTGGACATCTATCACTGTGCCATCAAGCTGTCCCAATCTACTCAAATATTTGATACATATTCATAAAGGCTTCTTCATGAGCAAAGGAGACTTGCATTTTCTACTAAACTGGTAATAACCCAGTTCTTGAAACAATATAACTATAGCTATATCTCGATAGGTAAAGGGAGATAGACAGACAGAGACAGACATAGAAAGAGAGACAGAGACAGAGACAGAGAAAGAGAAAGACAGAAAGGCAGAAAAAAGAAAAAAAAAAAAGAGAGAGAGAGAAAAAAAACTATTAGATAATCTCTAAGATCTCTTATAGACCTACATCTTATGATCCTATGGTGAAAATAATATGGAAAGACTGCAAGAAGAATTTTATGGGTGTAGTAAATGAGACCCAGAGAGATTAAATGATTTGGCCATAGTCATACAGATTACAAGTAATAAAGCCAGGATTCAAACTGGAAGTTAAGGTTGTTTCTATTCCATCACAAGAAGTTTATATCAAATAGGAAGAATTGATAGATTAAATACCCATGGTAGTATGGGTAATAATAGAATGAAATAAATGCAATGAAGACTAAACAAGATATTGAGAAAGTTAGGGTAGGAGAGATCCCATTATGTATGAGAAGTATATGAGGAGAGGAAGGAATAGATGATATGGAAAAGGATCTTGGCCATGAAGGAATTTAAACAAATAGAAATGGGGAAGAAGGCACTGCTGAGGCCATTACAGTAAAAAAAGATACAGAAATTAAAATGGGCAAGCTAAGGAAAAAAAAAAAAAAAAGGAATCCAGTTGAATGGAAACATAGAGGGGAGAAATATAAGATTATAAAATCCAAAGTACCTACAGCCACCCTTTTCCAAGCTTTTTCCATGAGTATCTCCAGGCACTTATATCTGCCCATCCTCAAGGGAAGTTTTTTGTTTTTATTTTATTTATTTATTACCTCTCCCCCATATAATACTGTCTTAGCCCCCAAATGGAATACTTTAGGTAAAATATTTGTAAGTTCTTATTCAAGGAGTCGTTTAAAGAATTCTGGATTTTTGAGTTACAAGATGAGTTTGAATCCAAATTCTGCTAATAACTGCTTGTAAACCTTGGCTAAATAACATTACTTCTGTAGGTTTTAGTTTCTTCATCTATAAAATGATGAGATTGGACTAAGGCAAACTAGTACCAAGCACTTACATACCAAGCACTGTGTTAAATGAAGGGACAATGCATGCAAGGAAAATGAAAGCCTTTCCTTGATTTCAAGGAGTGTATACTCTAATGTAAGAAAATAATACAAGAAAAGTTTTAGGCAGGGTATCAGATGGAGTAAAGGAGAGGGAAGATGCTAAGCCAAAGCCTTGAGAATTGTAATCATAGCAGAGAAAGGAGTGAAACACAATCAATGAACCAAAACCTATCCCAAAAATGGAGGACACTGAAAGGAACTCAATAATGGGAGAAAGAGAAAAACTGAAAAGTGAAAAGAGAACTCAGTCATGACTTTGAAGTCTGGAGACTTTGGAATCTGGGAAGAGAATAATAAGACAACCAGTACTGAGAAATAAAAAATTTTCCTTGTTTGGGCTAGGTGATCTTTAAAGGATCACAAGATCATGGACCTACTAGAAGGGCCCTCAGTGATTATATAGTCCAAGCCTCTAATGTTGGTAAACTGAAGATAAAAGAGCTTAAGTGGATTATTCAAAGTCACTCACAGTAAACCACAGCATAAAGATTAAAATGCAAATTCTGTTAGTGCCTTTGTAGTAAGGTTGTCTCTAAACATCTGACTCCAAATCTATAATCCAAGGATGAGCAAGGGTTTGTGCTTACCATTGCACTTTATCTGGAAAGAATATGCTCCAGAGAGCAAAACAACATCCCCATTGTGCGTAGTGGGAGAGAGATATATGATTGTGGGACCAACAAGCACTGCCATAATGTGGAGCTGTTTCTTATCTTTGTCATGTTGCCAGCAGATACACTAGGGGCTACTGTCATTTCCCCATGGGGTGATTTCCAAGATGAGAGTTTCTGTCCTGAGTCAAGGTGAGCAGATAAAATATATTGAACAAGCTAGTCTCTATGACAGGCAGATGGTGATGCTTGTTTTTATCCTTCAAGCCCCATTACTGATCTCTATGTTGCAGCTGTGCAAGCGGAAGTGGGGGGCAGGAATAGGGGATGCATATACACAGAAGAAATTCTATTACCCAGAAAGGAAGGCAATGAACAACAATAGTCTTCATTAGCAAAGATTAATTGATTTCCTTTTTTTTTTTTTTTTTTTAGTTCTCTTTGAGACCCCAATTAGAAATAATAGGACTAAGATAGAAAAAAGAACTCCAGGGTATTAGATTTCATTCTATTTGAAGCATAGAAGAGGAATAATGTTTTTCTTTTTAATTCATGACTAAAAGGTAGTGCTTAAAGCAGAGACTCTGTGGCCAGAGAGATCCCAGTGTCAATTAGATGAATCTAAGGAATTTGACACCCAAGAAAAGCCATCCAGTTTGGATAGTCCTTGTTCTGTCTGGGCTTGACACTTAAAACCTTTCCCTGAGGGGTTGGCCAAGCAGGCCATTTTGAGATGATAAGGTCATCAATAAACTGACAACTGGTCATTATATTAGTTAAAAATAAAATTTAGTTCAAACTAAAATATTTTGATTAAATTATATAGATATGTAATAGAAAGAGTCTTGAACTCATAGTCTGGAGACCTGCCTTCTAATCCTGATTTCTGCTGTGTGAAATAGTTCTCTAAACATCAGTTTTCTCCTCTAAAAATTGGAAATAATAACATTTATGTCATCTACCTCAGTAGCCTCATTTGTGAATTCACATGTAGGAGTTTATGTTTATCTTTATAAAAGCAGTTAGATGGATAGAAGATAGTGGTCAGAGGACTAGGGCTAGAGTCAAGAAGATATGACTTCAAATCAATCTCAGACACTTATTAGCTGTGACTTTGAGCAAGTCACTTAAACTTTTTGCCTTGATTTTCTCATCTGTAAAATGGGGATGATAATAATAACACCTACTTCATAGTGTTGTTGAGAGGATCAAAGGAAATAATATTTGTACAGTAATTTGCATACTTCCTGGCTTGTAGTAGATGCCATATAAATTCTTCCTTTGTGCCTAAATTCTTTTTCAGGTGAAACTACAACCTGAATTACTTATTGAACTAGGTTGCTGTGAAGTAAGCACTTTGTAAATCATAAAGTGCTATAGAAATGTGTGTTGTTAATAACAGATATTAGTGTTTATAAAGCAAAATACTTTACATATATTATCTCATTTGATCTTCACAATAAGCATTCATTGGACCTACTATGTGCCAAACACTAAAAATGCAAATGTAGATCCTGCTCTCAAGGAAATCAGAGTCACATGAGAAAAATAAAGAAGTTCCGGCTTTGAGGAATTATATGACTTGTCCAGAATGACACAAGTAGCAGAAAAGGTTAAGAAAATTTCAAACCCAGGTTTTCCTGACTCTGAGTTCATTATTCTAACTGAATTATGTACTTAGTTATTAGATGACTTCTAGAGACCCTTTCAGCATCTAAATCTGTGATTTTTATCATGAGGATAATTGAGAAAGAGTATATAAAGGAATAGAAAGACAAGATTTAATTAAGGAAACTAATGATTTGGGGAAGTGGGGAAGTAGATTCATCATCAAAAGATGAAGATGAAAGGCTTCATTATGATGGACAGATCCTCTCTGGATGATTTTTAGAAAGAAAAAGACAAGAAAGGAACAGAATGAGAAGCCATAGAGGAGTTGCAATCTCTACCAGTGGAGACTTTTCCTTCCTCAATGAGGTATAGATGCATTCAAATATCAAAATTTACTGCAAGTCCTCTGACCTGGATTGTAGTCCTGGCATGGCCCACTACTGTTGCTCTATGACATTGGCCAAAGTATTTTTGCTCTGTGAATTTTGATTGCCCCCACCCTTATTTTTGGTGAGGCAATTAGGGTTAAGTGATTTTCCGGAATCACAAAACCTAATTAATGTTGAAACCATTTTTGAACTCAGGTCCTCCTCACTCCAGAGTCACTGTTTTATCCAATGTGCCATCTAGCTGCTCCTTTGGGTTTTTTTTAAGTTTTTTATTTGCAAACATACGCATGGTATAATTCAACATTCATCCTTGCAAAACCTTGTGTTCCAATTTTTTTCCCTACCTTCCTCTCACCCTCTCCCCACATGGCAAGTAATCTAATATATGTTAAACATGTGCAATTCTTCTGTACATATTTCCACAATTATCTTGCTACACAAGAAAAGTCATATCAAAAAAGAAAAAATGAGAAAGAAAATAAAATGCAAGCAAACAATAACATAGTGAAAATATGTTGTGATCCACACTCAATTCAGTAAGTCCTCTCTTTGGATGCAAATGACTCTCTTCATTGCAAGACCATTGGAAGTGGCCTGAATCATATCATCATTGAAAAGAGCCAGGTCCATCAGAATTGATACTCATATAGTATTGTTGTTGAAATGTATAATGATCTCCTGGTTCTGCTCACTTAACTTAACATCAGTTCATGTCAGACTCTCCAGGCCTTCTGTAATTATTCTGTTGATCATTTCTTATAGAACAATAATATTCCATAACATTCATAACTTATTCAGCCATTCTCTAATTGATGAGTATCAATTCACTTTCCAGTTTCTTGCCACTACAGAAAGGGCTCCCACCAACATTTTTGCACATGTGGGTCCCTTTCTTTCCTTTAAGATCTCTTTGGGATATAGGCTCAATAGAAACACTGCTGGATCAAAGGGTATACACAGTTTTATAACCCCTTTGGACATGGTTCCAAATTGCTCTCCAGAATGGTTCAATCAGTTTACAACTCCACTACAAATGTATATGTCCCAGTTTTCCTACATCCCCTTCAGTATTCATCATTATCTTTTCCTGACGGGCGTCTATTCATATCCTTTGACCATTTGTCAATTGGAAGATGGCTTGAATTCTCATAAATTTGAGTAAAGTTTATATGTTTTAGAAATGAAGCCTTTTTCAGAACCTTTGAATAGATTTTTTTTTTTTACCATTTTATTACTTAATCTTGTCTGCATTGGTTTTGTTTATATAAAAACTTTTAAATTTGATATAATCAAAATTATGCATTTTGTACTCAGTAATGTAATCCAGTTCTTCTTTGGCTACAACTTCTTTCCTTCTCCACAGATCCAAGACATAAAATATCCGCTGTTCTTCTAATTTGCTTATATCAACCTTTATGTCTAAATTATGAAGCCATTTTGATCTTATCTTCCATACTAATTTCCAATTTTCCCAGAAGTTTTTGTCAAATAGTGAGTTCAGTTCTTATCCCTGGGATCTCTGGGTTTGTCAAATACTATAGTCATTGACAATTTTGAACCTAAACTATTCCACTGATCAACTATGCTATTTCTTAGCCAGTAGCAAATAGTTTTGAAGGCTGCTGTTTTATACATATAGTTTATATATATATATATATATATATATATATATATATATGTATGTATGTATGTATGTATATAGTTTATACATCTGGTACCACTAAAAAACCTTCATTTGCATTTTTTTCATTAATTCCTCTAAAATTCTTGACCTTTTTTTCTTCCAAATGAATTTTGTTATGATTTTTCCTAGATCTAAAAAATAATTTCTTGAGAGTTTAATTGGTAAGGCCCTGAATAAGTAGATTAATTTGGGTAGTATTGTCATTTTTATTATATTAGCTTGGCCTACCCATGAGCATTTGATATTTTTCCAGTTGATTAAATTTGACTTTATTTGTGTGGAAAGTGTTTTGTAACTGTGTTCATATAGTTCCGGACTTTCCTTTGGCAGATAGATTCTCAAATATTTTATACTATCTACAGTTAAATAGAATTTCTCTTTGTATCTCTTGCTGCTGAACTTTGTTTGTAATACATAAAAATGCTGATGATTTATTTAAATTTGTTTTGTATCCTGCAACTTTGTTAAAATTGTGAATTGTTTCTAGCAGGTTTTTAGTTGGTCCTTTAGGATTTCTTAAATATACCATATTATAATTTGCAAAGAGTGATAATTTCATTTCCTCATTACCTACTCCAATTCTTTTCATCTCTTTTTCTTCTCTTATTACCAAAGTTAACATTTATTTTTTATTAAAGTTTTTTTTATTTTAAAAACAAAGGTAATTTTTGAACATTGACCCTTGAAAAACCTTGTTCCCATTTTCACCTCTTTCCCCCCAATCACTCCTCTAGCTGACATATAATCCAATATATGTTAAACTTGGTAAAAAAAAAAAATATGATAAATCCAATATAGGCATGCGTATTTATACAATTATCTTTCTGCACAAGAAAAAATCAGATCAAAAAAGTTAAAAAAATTTGATTAAGAAAATAAAATTTAAGCAAACTACAACAAAAAGTTTGAAAATGCTATGTTGTAAGCTTCCCTCACTTTCCACAGTCCTCTTGATGAGAATTAGATAAGGAGTACCTAAATGAAAATAGGGTTGAGGTCTAGTGGCAGGTTTGGGGTACAGGGAATCAAATAGAGCTCCCCTGCAATCCCTTCGGATTCAGTGTAAGCATACAGAGTTAAATGAGGTCTAGTGGCAGTGCAGACTAGAGTCCCTGTAAAAGAATTTACAGACATGAAAACCTAGATTAATAAAAGAGGTTTATTGTGAGGTTTGGAAGTAAGGTTAGAAGGTAGAAAGACACCAGGGCCAGGACTGGCACCGGTAGGCAGGAACCCTGACATGGCCGGTATAAGGATGCCATGTTTGGGACTCCTGCAAAGAGTGGACCTTAATCTGAAGGGACTCATGAGTGAAGTCCCATGTTGGCTCCTGGCTGGGTTAGAATTTGAATAGAATTCAATGGGTTTTTAAATAAGGAGGAAGCTGTTTGTGCTTGGGGTGGGGGTTGGAAAATCTGAACAGATCATTAGAATGGGGGCTGGGATAGCCCAAGTTGGCTCAGATCCCATGGGGGCTGGGAGAGCCAGAATATCTCCCATTGGAATTCATGGGGGTTGGGAATCAGAAAGGAATCTTAACCCACATCACTCTCTGTGGGTGTGCATGACTCTCTTTATCACAGATCTATTGAAACTAACCTGAAACATCTCATTGTTGAAGAGCCACATCCATCAGAATTGATTGTCATATAATCTTGCTGTTGCCATGTACTATGATCTCTTGGTTCTGCTCATTTCATTTAGTATCACTTTATGTAAGACTTTTCAGGACTCTCTGAAATCATCCTGTTGATCATTTCTTACAGAATAATAATATTTCATAACATTCATATACCATAACTTATTCAGCCAATCTCCAACTGATGGGCATCCACTCAGTTTCCAGTTTCTAGCTTCTACAAAAAGGGCTGCCACAAAATTTTTTCACATGTGTCCCTTTCTCTTATTTAAGATCTCTTTAGGATATAAGCCCAGGAGAAATACTGCTGGATCAAAGGGTATACACAGTTTGATAGCCCTTTGGGCAAAGTTCCAAATTGCTCTCCAGAAGAGTTGGATCCATTCACAGTTTGATCAACAAAGTATCAGTTGTCCCAGTTTTCCCACATCCCCTCCAACATTCCTCATTATCTTTTCCTGTCATCTTAGCCAATCTGAGAGGTCTTAATGTGTATTTCTCTGATTAATAATGATTTAGAGCACCTTTTCATATGACTAGAAATAGTTTCAATTTCTTCATCTGAAAATTGTTCATATCCTTTATTATTTATCAGTTGGAGAATGGCTTGAATTCTATAAATTTGGGTCAATTCTCTCTATAATTTAGAAATGAGGCTTTTATCAGAATCTGTTATGGGCCAGAACTCTAAACTTGAAACAAGGATTCTTATAAGGTCTTAAGTCAGTGGAATTGATGAGACAATGGTTATCTAGTTTATTGTGGTGATTAATAGTTCTCTAAGTTCAGTATGATTAAATTTAATCTTACAACAAATAATGGTTTCCTAGTGATATAATGATTGGTTTATACTCAGTGTCGAGCATATAAGCTGGGAGCTCAAACTCTCAAGAGAAGAGAGATTCATTTCCACCTTCATCAGCCTTGTGGTGGCTGGCCTGTTCTCTTGCATTTTCTCCACAGAAACAAGTCACTTCTGAAGGCCATGAGAAAGCTAGCTGAGCACCAGGAAAAAGAAACAATAAAGACTTTTGGACTTAACACCTGGCTACTCTTATGATGATTCTCTGCTTCAAAGAAAGCTGCCCCAGAGACCTCTAGAAAAGCCACAAAGAGCATTAACAAGAACCCTTGAATATAATTTGTTTTACTAATGTATTGCTTCCCTTTTAATTTATTCTGCATTAATTTTGTTTGTACAAAAATTTTTACTTAATATGATCAAAATTATCTACTTTGTGTTAAATAATGAGCTCTAATTCTTCTTTGGTCACAGACTCCTTGCTTCTCCACAAATCTGAGAGGTAAACTATCCTATGTTCTTTTAATTTGCTTATAATATTACTCTTTATTCATAAATCATGAATCTATTTCAACCTTATCTTGGTATACAGTGTTAGGTATGGGTCAATGCCTAGTTTCTGCCATACTAATTTCCAGTTTTCCCCATCAGTTTTATTAAATAGTGAGTTCTTATCCTAAAAGCTGGATCTGTGGGTTTGTCAAACACTAGATTACTATAGTCATTGACTATTTTGTCCTGTGAACTTAACTTATTCGACTGATTGACTACTCTATTTCTTAGCCAAATGGTTTTGATGACCTCTGCTTTATAATATAGTTTTAGTATTATTATTAGTTTTATGTAGTTTGTTTGACTGATTCTAAGTCTCATTGAGTCATTCATTTCTATTTGTTCAATTCTCAGTTTTAGTGAATTATTTTTTTTCAGTTAACTTTTTATCTTCTTTGGCATTTGGCCAATTGAACTTTTACATGAAGTGTTTTGTTCATTGGATTTTTTTTTCCATTTCACAAATTCTGTTTTTCAAAGAATTGGGTTTTTTAAAATATATTTTATAAGAAGCTATTTGCTTTTTCCATTTCATCAAATCTATTTTGTAAGTAGTTATATGATTTTTCCATTTCATTAAATCTATTTTTAAGAAGTTTTCTTAAGATAATTTCTATGTTTCCTTTTCCAAACTCTCTTGCAAAGTTCTCATTTCCTTTCCCCATTTTTAAACACTCTTTTAATATCCTTTTTGAATTCTTCTAAGAGAGTCTTGTGAGATGGGGACAACTCACCACCCCTCACTCCTAATGGGTCCCATAGCAAGGCTATGGGAGATTTATCATAATATTATAGGTTTAGAGCTAGAAAAAAAAAATTAAGAGTTGTCAAGTCCAAGTCACTATGCTTTCTTCCTTTTACAGATGAGAAAACTGAGAGTTTTGCTGACTTAAGTTAACTTGATCTATATAAATTTATTATTTAAATTAAAAATTAAATTAATTAAAGTCACAAACAACTAACAAATACCTGAGATGATATTCATATCCAGGTCTTCCTGACTTCAGGTTATGCATTCTATCTACCATACTATGCCAACTACACAACAGGTATTCAAATTTTTTTCTGGACTCTTCTTTTAGAAAAGTATGGAAGTCCAAGTAAATGGGATGAAGACTGGAAAAAAAAAATGTTCTAAATTAAAGGTTGTGCCTTCTTAAACAAGGTCCATAAAGTGTCTAAGCACTTTAGAAATGTAGCTTCCAAAAAGGAAAATGAGCTCATTAGTAGATGATATTGCTGTTGGCTTCTTCTTTCACTTCCTGAGAAAGATGTAATATTTCCTGTTCAATCTCACAACAGACCACAACTGCTATTCTCTAAATTCTCTGGGATGAAGTTGGGATGGGTATTGGGGATTAAATATCTATTGTGTGTGCTATTCTAAGCTATCTGAGGAGATAAAGAACCTAAAATGACTTAGTCTTTGCTTCCAAGGTAACATTATTGGGAAAGGAGACAATAGAAACAGAAATAACTATACTATCCTTTAATTACAAAATAAGGGCATTAGAGAGGTGCAAATAGTGTTATGTGACTTCAAAAGAGAAGACAATAATTGAGATCAGGGGGATGGGAGAGATCAAGGAAAGCTTTAGGAAGGAATTGACCCTTTCTTTGCATATGAAAGGATTAATAGGAATTCATCTAGAAAAAGAGGTGAGAAATTATCCCAGGCAAATGGAATACCTGTAATTGAGAAATTCAGACTAGCAGTGTCATAATTTTGCCCTCAAGCCAATTCTAATTATATTGCAAATCTAATTATTTTAGAGTTCCTTTACACTAGCATGAAATAAATGAAGCAAAATAAAATACTTTCTCAAGCGCCTCAAGGATTAACAAATAAAAGAAGCATAGGTAAGCACTCTATACACTTTATAGAGCTGTACAAAGGCAGTTATCATTTTTAAATTTTTCATATCAACCTATAGCACCTAACTTTCTCCATATTGCCTTGGAGGGAAAAATTAAAATAGGTAACTTCCTTTGATCAACATAAGGCAGCTGAGATATTCTTCAAGATAACTTAAATACTCATTCAGAATTCTCAAAACAGAGAACACAAAGGGGCAAGTATTTTTTTTTTAATCTTTCTTATAGGACAGAACTAAGAACAAAAGATAAAAGATGAAGAGAAAATGATTTAGGTTTGCTAAAGAAGAGAGTTAAAGCCTTCCTAATAATTAAGGTTTTCCCCAAAGTGGGCACCTTCATAAGGTAATGCATTCAACAAGACTGGAGGTAATGGAAGCTAATTGTATCACTTGTTGAAAAGGCTTTTGAAGAATTCCTGGTTAGAAATGGATTTGACAACAATTCCTCTGAAGTCCCTTCCAATTCTGATATTCAATGGTTTTAAAATTTGAACCCAGACACTCTGATCCAAAATGGGAATCTCAGTTATGCCAGTCCATTGCTATATTACTGTAGGAAACATAGATGACTTAAAACTTACAGAAGAGGAATGCCTATGTCCAGGTAGGTGATCATGACTCCATGCCAGGTTTGCAATATTTGTCAACTTATATCTTCAATTCTATTTTTTTATTCTGTTTCTCCACTGATTCTCATCCAAATCTCATACTACTCCTCCCTAAGGTTCCTGGGTTTTCTCACATTAGTTTATCTAACTACACAATGCTACTCCATTGTCCTTTTCACCTCTTCTTCCTTTTGAATAACCTATTCACTTCCAAATTCATATTCAAGGCATAAATCTTGTATCAAGTCTCAGAGATTCCTACAGAATCAAATCTGACTCCTTGCATCTAACCTTATTTATTTTCCACACCTTATACTTTTGTACATAAACATCTGGAATCATGGGACTTAATGTTGAATCTTTTCTTGGATATTTCCTCCTGTGAATTATTGTTCTTCTCTTCTGCCTTTTTTTTCCTGCTTCACATACTACTCTCTATGGTATGTTACTTGGCAGACATGAGTACTTTTGTTTTTCCTTTCCTTTCCTATTTTCATTTTAAATTCCCTTGATTGAATTCACAAATTTCCAGGCAATATCTGATAGAGAGTTGCTTTATAAAACAAAACAAAACAAAACCTAAACTGGCAAATTTGCATAATGGAATATTATTGCATTATAATAATAACAGCTAACTTTTACACAGCAAAGCTCTTTGAAAATATTTCATTTTATCATCTTTAAAACCTTTAGAGGTGGGTGCAATTATTATGACCCCCATTTTACAGATGAATAAACAGAGTTAGGCAATGTTTAAGTAACTTGCTCAAGGTCACATAACTAATAGGGATATGAGATCAAATTTAGTCTCAAGACATAGTGACTACAGACCCAGTACTCTGTCCGTGGTGTTACCTAGCTGTCTCTAAGAAATGGTGACTATGTGGAATTCAGAGAAACATTGGAAGACATTGGAAGAGAACATTAGAAGAAATATTGAAGATAGGTAAACAATATTCAGTGACTACAAAAATATAAATAATAACAACATGAACAAATAAATACTAGTAAATTGTCATGATCATTCTTGATTTTGGAGTACTGATAATAAAACCTTCGTCCATCCTGTCAGTAAATAATTAATACATTAGGTCATTGTGTGAATAGCCCTTATTAAACATTTTTGTTCTTTTTCACCTGAAGGATAATTTGGGAATCAGGGAGGATTGTGGTGTTCAAATAGAAGAAAAAAAATTCAAGAAATGAAGGAAAGTTTCAGGAAAGCATTGTTTTCTTGGTCCTTGTCAGGTATACCCTATCCCTCAACAATGACTCAGCATCCCTATATTTTAAGCCATAGTCAATAAATTCACATTTTATTTTCAACTATTATCCCTTCAAATAGTTTTTCATTTTCTCAATCCACTTTCAGAGGATAAAAGATCATTTATTTCACTGCTGGACCTCACAGTAGAGATCATCATTTCTTCCTCTTAATATTACTAAAATGATCTCTCTCCTCAAGATACCCATATTATTCCAATAAGAACACAAGTTCTCTCTGAGCTTGTCAAAATATAAAGGTTTTGAGTAGGGTTCCAGTGGTTCAGGGTCTATCTTTTTTTTTTTTTTTTTCCCCCAGTGGCCACACTAGATGAATTCAGAGAAATCCTTACTAGACTGGCCAGAAGCTGGTTTTTTCCCTCACAGATAACCATAAAGATTATCTATAAAGGGGAAAGAAGATTGAAAGCTGCTTCAGTGAAAAGACTACTAACACCTAGGGAATCAGAGGTCCTTAAAATATTACAATAATTCTTCTTTTCATGATTATTTTTCTTATTTTCTTCCCTTTTTATCTTCTCCCTCTATTTTTCTTATCAGCATTATCTTCTTCCTCATTCTATCATTTGTCTAAACTAAGCAAGTATACATAGATAGATAGATAGATAGATAGATAGATAGATAGATAGATATAGGATAGCTTTACCCTCAGTAAGCCAGACGCTCTGCCTAGTTATTTACACAGAAGCAGAATACAAAGCTACAAATCCATGGGTTTGGATAAATCCAGCACTTATATTAACTCAATCTCATGAAAAAGAAGACTTTCATTCTCTGTGCTATTATCATGAATATTGGTAAAAGCAGAAAATAGCAATCATTCTAATCCCCATGTTAATATTATAAAGGGAGATTTCTTTTTTGTAAGCTTAGTTTTGTAATCAGATTCTTTTGAAAAAACACCTCCAAAATAAAATACTACTAAGTGGCTAGAAAACATCTCTCCTAATACGTGACATGGAACATCAGGGGAGCTTTCTTTTGCCCATTAACACTGAAATAGTAGTTTCCCTTGGCTCAAGTACTATAGACCATAGACAAAAACTTCCCTAAATTGTTAAATTATTTTGCGTTTTTGTTTTTGACTTGAGTTCCCTTTCAGGGCAGCCTCAAATTCCACCTGGAACATAAAGAATACACTTGATGCCCTCTCTGGCTGCTGGGAATAATAAAAATCTACATTCATAATGCTGTAATTTGTCACAGTTCCATGAAGTTCAGCTACTTAATAAAAGTGATACCTTTGTATGAGCTTTCTTCATACCTTTAAGCAATTTTCCAAATGTTTTAGATAAATCGGTTTCAAGACTATTTGGCTCAAATTTTCTTCCTCCTTAATTATCAAACAGACTTCTTTTTATGTATTTTTTTAGTTTATTTATAAGGCAATGATAATTCAAAAGTTACAGATTCACTCACTTCATTATTACCCAAAGGTTTCTGTTTAGGAAAACCTAAGATTAAATGACCAGGAAGAATCTTTCCAAATTTATTTTTCTTGTGTCTATAGACTAGAAATTCTGTGAGGTGATGATGAAAAAAGAGCTTCATACCTTTATATTTCTTCTTGGAACATCCTAGAAAGTGAGTTAAGATTTCTCAGAAACCTAGAACAGTGAAAACCCTGAGTCATCATGTTCGCCACGTTAGGTCCAAACAAGAAGCTTCTCTATAATAGTTTTATCAAGAGGTCATCCAAGTGTTTCTAGATGACCTCCAGTGATAGGAGATCCAACATGATAGGAGATCCAACACCCCCGAACCAGTCCATTCCACTTTGAACAACTTTAATTGACAGTAAACTTTTCCTGTTTTGATTAAAAATCTACTACTGTACTACCCAGCCATCTTAGTTTTTCTTTCTGGGACCAAGAACTTTCTAATAATCATTAACTTTTTTTATCATTTATATAGTATTTTAGTATTCAAAGTGCTTTAGAAATATTTCATTTGATTCTCATAACATCTGTTTGAAGGAAGCCACCTGAGGCAAGTGAGGCAAAGGTTATGACTTACTCAGACTGGATTTGAATTCAAGTCTTCCTGACTCTAGAACTCTTCTCTATCCCTTACCTGCCTCTTATCCTTCTTCTAAGGCAGTGGATTGAACACTGAGTCAGGAAAACTTCAATTCAAATCTAGCTTCAGATACTTATATGATCCTGGGCACCTGTTTGCCCATTCTCTAATTTCCAAATGAGCTAAAGAAAAAAAAAATGGCAAGCCATTTCAGTATCTTTGCCAACTAAAATCCAAATGGGATCACAAGAGCCAGACATGACTGCTCAAAAGTAGTGAACAGCAATATTCTTCTTCCATGAAAATGATATACAAATATGGGGTTCTAATGATCATGACCACACCCCAGATGCTAGTATAATGTCATCCACCATGCTTGTTGATTGATTAATTTTCATGTTCAAATCAAAACTCTCCAGTTTCTTCAATTCTAGAATGTACTCCTCAGTTCTCCCAACATTCTGTTCACCTCTGTCTGAAGGTAGTTTGTCAATGTCAATTTTGGACATACAAATATAATCTGGCCAGAGCAAAAGACAACTAAATTATCACCACTCTACATTAGAACTTATATTTCTTTTTTATAGCAGCTTTGTGTATAAATTTCCTTCCTTTAACTTATTTGGAACCAATATCGTTTGTTTTGTTTGACCAAATTATGATGTTTAGTATACTTTTAATATTTTAACATATAATCATTGTGTATATTTCCTTTTGAATTGATTTTCTACTTTCTGCATCAATTCATAGAAGTTATCTCACATTATGTCACACTATTGACTTTAGTAAATTTTCAATACAATAAGACCTAGAAATATTTTTATTAAAGCTTCTTATTTTCAAAACATATGCATAGTTAATTTTCAATATTCATCCTTGCAAAGTCTTTTGTTTCCTTCCCACCCATCCCCTAGATGACAAGTAATCCCACACACACACACATATATATATATATATATACATATAAACACATGCAATTTTTCTATACATATTTCTATAATTATCATGCTGCATATAGAGATATTTTTCCAAAAGTGTTCCTGATTTTTTAATCAATAGTATTTCATTGTTTTCCAATTACATATAAAATAATTTTCAACATTCATTTTATAAGATTTTGAGTTTTAAATTTTTCTCCCTCCCCCCTGCCATTCTCCCTCTCCAAAACAGCAAGCAATTTGATATAGGTTGCATATGGGCAATCATATTAAACATATTTCCACATTAGTCATATTATGAAAGAAGAAACAAACAAAAGAGGGAAACACACAGAAAAGTGAAAATATTATGCTTCAATCTGCATTCTGACTCTGTGCTTCTTTCTTTGGACATGGATAGCATTTTCCATTGTGTAAGTCTTTTGGAATTTAAGAGATATTTTTCGCACAAATTGTTGACTAGTCATGTCTCCCCATCTCATGCTTGTGAAGCTTATTCTTTGTGCCATAGTTTAGAACAAAGCATATATGCTTAGAAATGTTTACTTTTCTGGAAAATGGGGCTACTGATAGTTGTCACATATTCCTTAAAGGTTGCTTTGAAGATAGGGTATACAAATCATTGTGAATATATTTTGAAAATTTCAAACAAATATATAAATACCAGACTTGTTTTTGTCCAGTCACTTCAGTTGTGTTCAACTCTTCATGACCCCATTTTGAGTTTTCTTGGCAAAGGTACTAGAATAGTTTGTCATTCCTACACCAGGTCTTTTTACAGATGAACAAACTGAGACAAACAGGAAGAAATGACTTGCCCAGTGTCATGTAGTTAGTACATGTATACGATTTGAACCCAGGAAGAGGAGTCTTTCTGACTTTGGTCTGGCCCTCTATCCACTGTGCCATCTAGTTGCTCCAATACCAGACTTAGTATTGTACAACACTGAAGGAAGAACATGGGGTTTGTTGAATAAATTTATGTCAGTGATATGAGAGTCTATTCTCTAGAAATTAAAACATCTTTGACTAGCATTAAGATAATCCCATCCTTTGCCATCAGGGAAAGAAAAAGAAATGTGATTTGCTTATAAACTAAAGGACAAAGGGAAAAAAGTATCCCACCAAGGAGTGCCTGTTTTTTTTTTTTTTTCTTTTTTTCAGTCTGGGGGCCCATGATTATTTTATCCCTCTGTTTGTTTGGCAATATGAAAAAAAGCTCTTGTCACTCGAGGGAGATGTTTGTGCATTTCTCAGGGACATCGCTGTATAATTCTCATATCACAGCAGCTTAGCTTCAGATGGGGATTCATTCAGATGAGGGATAAAAGGGATTGGCCCATTGCCCATAGCACAGAAGAAGCTTTTCCTTTTTCTGGCATTTGGCCATTGTGGCCAGCAAAATCACCACCACCATAACTACAACTTCCCCAAATCAAGACTTCTTCAACTCCTATAGTTCCAAACATCCTAGAGTAATACTTTTTCCTCAGCCTCATGAACTATGGCACTAACTCAATTACAAAATAAGCTAACAACTCATCCAGTCATCTACTCACTCCATCTTATCCCACTTATCTTCAACTATCTGAGCCAGATATATGGGATTTTCAGAAACTGAGCCCAGAGACTTCTGGGAAAGTTCATCTACTTTGCTTTAGAACTCCTATACGAGGTTTAAGACATTTTGATTGATGATTGACAGAGTACAACCTTACTTGGGCCTTATATTATAGAAAAGAAGCTACAGACCACCAATCCATGCCTGATATTTTACACATATTGAATTCCCACCCTTTTATACCTCTTTCTAAGAGCACAATAATCAAATGAATGTTATTATTATTAATTCTGAAAAGGGTATGACATTTGACTGCCTTATGGATTAGAAACATAGGAGTTCACTCTTGTGACTTTCTGGTCCAAAACTCCCTTCCTTAGCAACCATACTATGATATATATTGTCTTCTTCTCTAGAAATATATGTTCTAAAATAATAGGAAATATCTCCCATTTTGCAGTTATAATACAGTGATTACCACACAGTCAGTGCTTAACAAATCTTATTCTCTTCCCCCAAAAATTAATCAAGAAGCAAGTATTAAGTATCTATAGAGGTAAGGACCATGGATACAGAAGGAAAGATACAAGGGAAAATCAACATGTCCAGAAATGATTCTCTACCTTCTCCTTTAAATTGGCCTATCTCACCTTTCCTATTTGTATTAATAGTACCATCACTGAAAATATTTTCAGAATGTAAAAAAGTCCCAAATCTGGTATTCATCTCTGAAATTTTTGTTCTCCGTAATTACTCAGTTATCAAGCTTTGATCATTCTTCCTCCCTTGTATTCTTTATCACTTTCATTGTTGTAACTCACATTTAGGTTCAATATCTCATCTAGATTTTGTTTGCCATTCCTCCTTCTTTCTTGAAAAGGACCGATGACAGCAGCAGGCTGATATTTTAACTTGCAAGTGAATTGCATTTAAGTGAAGCAGAGCAAAGTCATCAACCTTTCTCTCTTCTCCAGAGTCATCAGACATAGATCAGGACAACTAGAGACCTGGATATTGTAAGAGCCAACTAACCTGATTTCCCTGCCTCAACTCTCTGTCTCTCCAATCTATTCTGCACATACCTATCTAAATAATTTTTCTAAGGTGCAGAAGTGTTGTGTCACTCTCCTGGTTAAAAAAAAAAAAACTTTAAGTGGCGCCCTATTGCCTCTAACATATGAACTCTTAAAAAAATTAATAGTATTTTATTTTTCCAAATACATGCAAAGATAGATTTCAACACTGACCTTTGCAAAACCTTGTGTGCCAAATTTTTCTCCCTCTCCCCCTCCCCAAGAGAGCAAGCAATCTGATATAAGTTAAATATGTTCAGTTCTTTTAAACATATTTCCATATTCAGTTGCTGCATAAGAAAATCATATCAAAAGGGAAAAAATCATGAGAAAGGAAAAAAAAAACAAGCAAACAAACAACAACAATAAAACAAGTGAAAATGCTATGCTTTGATCCATATTCAATTTCTAGTTCTCTCTCTGGATGCTGATGGCCTTTTCCATCACAAATCTATTGGAATTGTCTTGAATCACCTCATTGTTGAAAAGAGCCAAGTCTATCACAATTGATCATTGCATAATCTTCTTGTTACTATGTACAGCGTTCTCTTTGTTCTGTTCACTTCACTTAGTATCAGTTCATATAAGTCCTTCAGAATTTTCAGAAATCAGCCTGTTCATCATTTCTTATAGAAGAATAATATTCTAGCTCATTCATATGCCATTCCCTAACTGGTGGGCATCCTCTCTGTTTCTAATTACTTGTCACTACAAAAAGGGCTGCTACAAACATCTTTGCACATGTGAAATACCCACCTATCTTGCAAGGCTGTTGTAAGGATCAAATGAGATACTATTTGTAAAGTGTTTAACAGTGCCTGGCATGTAGTAGGAACCACATAAGTGTTCATTTTTTTCTCCATCTTGTCAAATGAGGATGGGAAAAGAGAGCATCTCTCTGGTCATTTTCTGTTCAAAAAGTTATATTTCCTCTTAGAGAAACATTAGAACATTGACCTCCAATCCCACAAAAGGTTGCCTTTGGGATTTCTAATTCAGATGGGCCTGCCTACCCTTCCTGGATCCTTAGTCATACCAGCTAGCCTGGTTGATCCTCAATTGTACTGCTCTGAAGCAATTTTGGAAAATCAGATAGGAGCAGAATTTCTTTTTTTTTTTTTCAGTTTTTTATTATAGGCTTTTATTTACAAGATATATGCATTGATAAATTTTCAGCATTGACAATTGCAAAACCTTTTGTTCCAACTTTTCCCCTCCTTCTAGGGGCAGAATTTCTTTATGCTTCCATGTTAAACACTTCCCCCACCACCACCTTTTTCCCTCCATGGAATTTCCCTGCAGCTGAACAAATTTGGCATTATGCTTGCCTAGTTGCACAAGAGGCATAGATGTAGGGAAACAGAAGCAGAGAGAGGGAACTTGTAATTACTTTGGACTTCCCTCTATTTAAAAGAAACACACACACACACACACACACACACACACACACACACACACCCCACAAGAAAGTTTGATTTCTATTCCCCTGAACCTCTAAGACAAAATACATCCTAGATTGTAATTAGATTTGGGATCTGGTTTTGATTTCCATATTGATCTCATTCTGGGAAAGCTGCAGCAGCAGGAGTGTTTGGTTGGACAGCTGGCATTTCCTGGTAGAGTTTGTGCTTGTTATGGAGCAAAATACACCTCTGTCATGCAAGGCTGAAAGGCAGAGGCAGGGAGATGGATGGGGAGGGAGACTGGAGTGATGCTAAAAGAACTCAAACAGAAAAAAAAAAAGAATTCTCCCTTGGCATAGACTAAAGAGAAAATAGGAGTTACATATTCCATCCCAATTCTGACTCCCTGTGCAAAAATTCAGAGATGAATGAATCTGGTGTAATGCATGGCATTGTGATCTAGTAGATAAACAATTGACCTCAGCCTCAGGAATATCTGGATTCAGGTCTCACCTCTGACAAATAATGGTTCTATAATCCAGGGCAAATCTCCTGACCTTTCACAATTGTAGCCAATTCTCTAAGATGATCAGGGAGGAGTGAGAGTGGGGGGCCAGGGGAGAAGTTATTGGCCTGTTTTAATAAAATGAACCCATTTACTTGGGAGTTCTCTATTCCAGTGAAAAAATCAGACCCAGTGTTCATCTCTATAAACTCTGTTGCAGCCAAAATCTTCGTTGCTAGTCACTTACATCTGAATCTGGACTCCTATTGTCCCATGATTATCTCATAGTACTTATAGTTTTAGGGGATCATGACAATTGAAGTCTCTAGGTTCAAATCCTTTCCCACCTAATGTATGATCTTTGAGCTTAACTCTCCTAGGCTCAGTCCTGTAATATGTAAAATGAGGAGGTTGTAAAGATGGTTGAATTTGTCTCTAGAGTCCTCAGTTCAAATCCCAGTTGGGTTTGAGTCTAGAAAAGTCATTTAATGTCTCTGGACTTCCTTGTTCTCAGTTATATAATATGCGCCTTGGAGTTTCCCTTCTAGATCTTAGTCTTATGAGCAGATGACTTCTAAGGTAATTTCCACTGTCACTCTAACTTCTATGAACTGATAATTACTAAGTACAAGGAGGCTCAGGCAAGCCCTTGTAAACTTGGAAAGCACAGGAAATTAATCCCACACATGTTAAGAATAGCACTTCAGAAAAGAAGTTTGAAAAAGTACCCACATATTTATATGATCCATTCAAGACTGATGTTGAATATTACTAATGTAAAAAATGCTGTTCCTCTATTAACTGTAATTTCACTCTATAAAATGTTCTTTCCTCCCCCATTCTCTCCCCATGTCAGCTGCTCATATCCCTTTCTGTAATGGTTTTTTGATCCTGACTTTCAACTGTGCAGCTTTCCAGGGTTCTTCCTGCCTACATATCACATTTTTCTTGAAGGAAGGAGGCAGATGAGCAATGAGGATCCAGAGATAACAAGGAGAAAGAATGATACAAGGTCTCATTTGGTCAAAATAGGAGAGGGAAGATATAAAATGCAGAACCATAAAAGAAGATGGAGGGTAGGAGTTGGAATGGATGATGTCTAAGATCCTTTCCAGTGATAAATCTTATGATCAGTTGATAAATTCTGTCAACTTCAACATGGAATTATCTTTCTTCCATTGCCTTCTCTGCAGTCCCTCTGACACCAACCATACTCTTAGCACTTTTTATCTGGGTCTAGGACATCATCATAGCTTCCTAATCCACCTCCTCAATTCTGGTCCCATTTTTATCTGTGCTGTATTCCACATAGGTACCAAAATAAATTCCTGTGGCACAGGTTCAATCATGTCAATTCCCTATTAAAAAAAAAAAAAACCTTTTTGTAATTAACTCCTGGCTCTGCCTCTTGGAAGCCATATAACCTGAGGCAAGATCTTTCCTTTTCTGTCTTTCTCCCTCTATAAAGTGAGGAGTTTGCATATATGCCATAGGAAGATTTAAATGGACATAAAAGTACATAGTAATAAAAAAATAGACTGTCCCTCTTTTCACTACTCTTAGTAGCATTTCTACAAATGTGATTAATAATGTGATTATGTGATTAATTATACAATAAGAAAAGGGAGTATGCATTTAAGCACATACTAGGAACTATGCTAAGCACTTTGCAAATATTATCTCACTTGATCCTCATAATAATCTTAGGAGGCCAATGCTATTATCAGCCTCATGTTACAATTGGGAAAAAAAACAGAGGAAGACAGAAATTAAGTGGCTTGCCCAGCATCAGACAATAAGTGTCTGAAAATGGATTTGCACTCAGGTCTTCCTGACTTGAATCCAAGGGCTTTCTAGTTGCTACATCACCCACCTGCCTCAAAATTATAGACATAAACAAAGGCAAAGAGGAAACTGTACTTCTCTGTAGACAGGTTTATTTAGAAAATTAACCTCAACAATTAGTGAGAACAGTTTTCTAACAGAAAGGACAGGATCAAGACAAATGTAAGAGAAATATTGTAAATAGCATCCCATCAGAGCAAACAAATGACATTTACTTAGAGTAAAGATAGATAAAATGATCTACCTAATTCTCAGATTCTAAATAGCATATGACTGGCATGAGAACTTTGAAGTTAATATTTAAGAAACCCTGTTCTATTGAACTGTTTAGTAACTATAGGTATGATATAGATGACCAAAAACAAATTTTAGTTTATCTCCATGAGAAGAAAATGAGTCTTTCATCTCCTCCTCCTCCTCTTCTTCTTTCTTCTCTTTCTCCTTTTTTCTTCTCACAGAAACACATTCAAATGTTTCTTATTAAGCCTGGGAAAATACCTAAAGTGTTTATGCAGAGATAGAAAGAAGGTCAACAAGAAAGTAGAAGACCTAGTTTTGATCCCAGGTTCCCAATTAATTAGATTGTGATCTTAGACATGTCATGTCTCTTTTCTGGGTCTCTGTTTCCATGTAAAAATACTCGGGATCCTCTTCTCTGACCTTAAACTCTTATCGATATAAAATAATAACAATTCATTTCTATATCATAGTAAGCTTTAAAAAGCACTTGTTCTACAACTACTCTATAAAATTGGTCATATAAAGGATATATTTAACTTTACAAATAAGGAAACTGAACCTCAGAAATGATAGCGTGATTTGTCCAACCAAGCTTGGTTGTATAAGCTTATACAGCTAATGTCAGAGCAAAGTCCCAATCTTAGATTTATATTTAGTTTGTGTATAATCATTTTGCATATTCTGATAGGTATTTATATTGTCTCTTTTAAAAGCATATGATCTGCTTCCCAAAAGAGATTAGTTCATTATTTCTTTCCAAATCCCAGTGCTTAACAGAACACTTGCCATATATTAACTATTGAATGAATGCTTGTTTATTAATTGATTGATTGGTTGATACCAGGTCCAGAACTCCCTGCACTAGGCCATGTTGGCTCTTATCCTGACCAATACTTTCTTACCCCCCTCACCTCATTACCAAAGTTAATCCTCTAATGCCTTGATGATTGATTTTTATCCTCATCACCTATTTCAGAAGATTTTTATCCTCATCACCTATTTCAGAAGAACACTTTATGAGGAGGGAAAATATCAAGAACATTTCTCTTTCATGAATTTCTACAACTGAATGACATACAGACTCTTTCAAGGATTAGTTCCAAATAGAAAATTTAACCAATTTTGCCCCATTCTCCTGTTTCCCAGTCAATTTGATAAGTGACTGTATTACTTAACTTGTGTAACCATAAATTTGGTTTTTAGATAACCATTATGGTTCCATCTAGCCCCCAATCCATGAATTTTAGAATATTAAGATTTCATAATTGGTGTCTTAGACTCATTCAAAGGCTCCATTGACCTGAGTAGTGAAACTGTCAATAAGAGCTACAATAGGATAGTGGCCACTGATACAGAGACCCTATGTCTCTAGGCAATCAAATGCTTAGCTAGAGTCTTCACAACCTGGCTCCAATTTACCTTTTTAGGCTTAATATACTTTTAGTACCTTATATGAATGTTTCAAGCCATGTTATCTGTCCCCCACACATTATCATCCCCAGATCTCTAGAGTGTTCCCTAAATATAAACCTGCTCCCCCTCTGTCTCTAAAATATCTAGTTTCCTTCAAAACAAAGATTAAAACTTACCTTCTACATGAAGCTTTTCCTAAAGCCTGCAACTTCCACTGATTCCCCCCCACACATTGTTTTACAATTTTTTGTATATATCTTGTATACATTTATTTGTTTCCTCTATACAGGGGAATGTATAGATTGTAAATACCTTGAGAACAAGGACTTCTATCTTTGCATTCCCTATGTCCTGCAGATCTCTTGCAATTTTAAAGAAAATAAATACATGTTGAATAATTAGAATTATATAAATGTCTTTGTCTTTGATCTTTTTACATAGATTATGCTCCACTAAAAACAAACCAATTTCTTCCTGGGTCATTAACATAGTTGATTTTCCAATTTCCAATTCCAGCCTTTATTAAATATGGTGTTTTATTATTGCTTCTTGATTTAGCAGCATTGAAAGAGATTATTTCTATTTCCAGGCCTCTGAAACATTTTTGTCCAGGATTGATTTCTTAACTGACCTTCAATTCACCTCCTGTATCAGAACATGACCTTCCTTCAGGGAGAATTATACACACTGATGGAGAGCTACAGGGGCAGGTTTGTTGGAGCTATATTGTGAGTTAATCATTAAATTTTAAAGGGGAGCATTTATATTTCAGAAATTGCAAACACTAAAATAATGGCTTAATTTACTGTTTTGTTGATTGTCTAGACTTAAGAGTTAGAGAAAATATTATTAATGCAGATTTAACTTAATAGTGTCTCATAGGTACACTTTCCCTCAGAAAGTCAGCTGTTCAACATTTACCAGCATATTTCTAAGTGTAGGGATCAGACGTTGGTACCTATGGATAACTTCTAATGCACACCACTGAAATTAAATTCTTTCAGGATTTAGGTTTTCCCCAGAGTAAATTAGATCTCCTGGTTATTTCTTTCACATTCAATTAATCAGAAATAATTAAGCAACATATTCCTGAATTCAAGGAGCTTACAATATAATAAAGAGAAGAAGGGGTAGATAAAATAAGAACCAAAACTATATAATATTAAAATTATATTTTTATAATTATATGGGAAATATCATTAGAATGAAAAAATATATTATAGAAGAAAAAATCTTAGAACATAGAATATACAATATTCGAGCTAGAAGGAACCTTAATCACCAATTGTTTATTTTCTTTCCCATGTACTGGACACTGGAAAAGCAAAGATAAAGGTAAGATGGCTTCTGTTTATGTCTAACTAGTAGACAGCAAGATGAACTTGGTTTGGACCCCAAATTTGGCTCTTGCTACCCAGGTGGCTTAAGACAAGTTATGTAATCCCCTTGGGCCCCAGTTTTCTCATTTAGAAAAGGATCTTCTAGAATTTTAGTCATTTAATAAATGCATGTTAAATATCTAATGTCACATGAATGCCTTTGTCTTTGATCCTTTTACATAGATTTTTTCCTTCGTTAAGAAGGAGCCAATTTCTTCTGTGTCATTAACATAGTTGATTTTCCAAATAAGGACTTAGTCTTATTATGGTGCTTACAGGAATATAGGAGATTCGGTTAACTGTACTCTCAGATCTCTTCTAGCTCCAAATGCAAGAAAATTACAACATAATATGAGGGTAGAGAACATTGAAAAATGGAAAGAATCTAGAGAGGTTTCTTGAAAGAAGTGGCATTTGGGCTAATTCTTGCTTTAAACTAACTAAGAGACAAACAAGGCTCAGGATAATTTGTAAAAAAAGTAAGGAGACATTAAATTCAATGTCATATTTGAAAAAGAACAAAAAGGTCAGTTTGATTGGAACATAAAATATGTATGTGTATATAGAGGAGGAAGGAGAAAAGCAATATATCTGTAAAAAAAAAACTATTATCATAAGGTTTAAATGCTAAATGGAGGATTCTCTGTTTTTGCAAAAAGATAATATGAGCCACCAGGCAGCTTTGTGGCACAGTGGACCTGGAATCAGGAAGACCTCAGTTCAAATTAAGCTTTTTGGATAAGTCATTTAACCTCAGTTTTCTCATCTGCAAAATGGGGACAAAAATCTGTAATCTGGGATTTTTGTAAGGATTAAATAAGATAACAATTATAAAGCAATAGTAATGTGTCTGGCATATAGCAAATACTGTTTGAATAATATCTATTTATTATTATTATTAACTATTATTCTTGAATAGGGAATAACATGTTCAAACCTGTCCTTTAAGAATATTCTTTCATCATCAATGGAAAGAATGACAAGGCAGAAAAGGCCCTCAAATAAAGACTGTTACAGAGGAGAATTTAGAGATCATTCACTCTAATTCCTTCATTTTACAAGAGGAAAAACTGAATCTCAGAAAGAGAAATGGAATTCACAAGAATTTGAAGTCAATATGTACTAGCCTCATCACGGAAGACTTTAGGGAGAAGGTAGAACTTGACCTGGACCTTGAGGAAAATGGATAGGATTTTTATAAATGGAGATGAGGTAAACATTGTAAGAAATGATAAATAAGGGTGTGCATAATAAAATGGAATCCACTGCCTGCTCAAGAGCTAATAACAAAATGGAGGTAAAAATTAGGTAAACTGGGAGTTTTCATTTGTTTACGTAACCCACAGAACAATGCAGTAGAATTGTCTTTATACCAAAAAATATTAATACATGATTACTTCTGTGTCCATATTGAGATGTGAGAAAGAGCTATCATTGTTAGCATTATGATTCATCAGGAAGAACATTGAATTTATGATCAGTGTGTCTCCCACTGGATTATATTCTTGGTTCTGCTACTTACTACCTATGCAATTCTGTATGCCTGAATTGACTCATCTGGAAGATAAAAAAGTTCGGCTGAGAAAAATGGTTTTCCATAGCTCTAACATCCTGTATTCTATGTTCTGAGATTGGGTTTTAATGTCCCTTCCAACTATAACATTTTGTTTAATGTTCCAAGGTTCTTTCAAAGTTCAATGTTCTATGTTTTAATGTCCATCCCTTTCAGTGCCAAAATTCTGTTTTATGTTCTAAAGTCTTAGAGTATGCTTAGAGTATGAGTTAATTTTATCCCCAGCTCTTGGTACAATGTTTAACACTTTGTAAGTGACTAATAAATTATTTTTCTTTCATTTTTCAATCCTAAGATTCCTTCCAGTTCTGACAGTAAATATTTCATGGTCCCCTCCAACTCCAACATTTTCCATCTCTAAGGTAAGGTCCCTTCCAGTTCTAATATTCTATGCTTTTTGTTCCAATGTCCCTTCTTATGTCAATTATATATAGCATGCATCTTACTATCTTTGAACTCTATGTCTAGTCAAATAACAACCCAAGTTGTAGTGTTGATTGGAAAAGAAATAGGAAAATAGTGAGACATGGTAACTAAGGGGGAGGTACCACAGGAACTTTTAGAACAGAAGCAAGAAGGACATCTAAGTATCAGTAAGGAGAAAATTTTGTTCCATATCTGTTCTTCCTTTGGCTGCTGTCCGGAACTCCATTGGAGTTAGGGGAGAGAAACTAGTCAGAATTCTATATTAATCCAGCTAATGAACAGTGAGCTAGGAAGCAATTGTTGAGATCAGAGGCCACTGATTGTAGCTGAATTTTAAGTGGAAAAAATAGCAGTAATGACAGCCAGCCTGTCTCTTGAGCTCTCCCTTAACTCAATTCTCTTCCTTAACTCAGTTTTAACATTGGCATTCCACCTATATGCCATAAATTAATAGCAATTGGGACCTGGGTTTTTTTGTTTTGTTTTGTTTTTATGCACTCTCTTGTTCCACTATAGAAAACCTGTGAGACTAAATTAAGTAAGTTATCTTTTCTGCAATCCATGAGTTTGGATCATATCTAAGAACTGTTTAGAGACATTATGGGTTTAGGAGATGCTGTGGGCATGCAATGGCAGAGTAAATGCTCTATTATGTATTCACTTTTTCTTTTTATTGATATTGAGTAAAATATTAAAATCTGTTTCTTTATATATCTTTCTATTTGGCTGGGTAGCCAAATATATTATGTTAAGGTGGCAGTTAGGATTTAGTGAAATGTGAGAAAGGTAGAGAAAGTAGAGTCTCCAGCTTAGATTGGGTAAATCAACACTAATCATGTCTTTTATACTAACCATACAAGTACAGCCATCCAGAGAGCAGTGGAACTAGAGGACAAAAGGTATTCTAATTACAATATAGTAATATTGAGAGAAAGCTAGGTGAACATAGTAGATGTAGTCAGAAAGCCACAGAGAGCTTGATGCTTCTTGGAATTCCTTCTAGAGAATGGTTTAGGTTGTACTTCCCAGGGAGAGCAAAAGATTTCATAAGACTGAATCATTTCAGTATTTATTATATCAGGTATTATTATTATCAGATAAATAGCTAGCAATGCCCCCTTATGATTAAATAATCATTATTACCATTGGGAAAGTAGCAAAGAAATTAGTAACTAATGTTGTTTTTCTTGTGTACTGGTATAATTTTTCATGTGTTTAGAATATAATTCATTTTATATTGCATAAAACTGATGGGATTATACAATAATGTAACTTGTAGCTTAATATAAAATCTAAAACATTAAATGAAATTTAACTATTTATTAAGCATCTCATCACTTGTTTAAGGGTTGTTTTGAAGATAAAATGATATATGTCAAGTGTTTTATAATCAGTAAAAACACTACTACATGTTAGATGTTATTATCTATATTTTTTGTTTATTTGGCAAGACAATTGGAGATATGTGACTTGCTCAGGGTCACATAGATAATAAATATTATTTCATCTGCATAGTAGGAGTTTTTTAAAAGAGGGTACCTACCTCACAGGGTTAAGAGGCTCAGAGAAAGTGATCTATGTGCAGCTCTTGGAAAATTAAAAGTGCTATATAAATGTCAATTATTGTTGTGTTGTTGTATACCAATACATGTAACTACAACATTAAATCTTACATAAATGAGTAAAAAAAGTTAGGAAAACAAAGCACTGTTTATTAAATTGGTTGCTAGAATCTGGTTAATTTTCTTTGAAGTTTAATTTTATTATGTAATCTGAAAATGTCCCTGCAACTTAAAAATAAAACAAAACTGTTTTAACCAGTCAATGAATCCACAGATCATAAACCAACATGACTGCAGAAAAGAGGCCAACTTATTCATTAAGGGAAAAGAACATAAGGCTTAGAACTAGAAGGATCTTAGAAATATTCTAATCTATCTCCTCCTCATACATGAGTATACTGATGCACAGAGAAAGAAAGGCATTTGCCCCCAAAAAACCTACAAGTGGTAAATGGAGGATCCAGGAGCCAATCCAAGATTGTACTCTTACCCAATGTTCTTCCTATTTTCAATTCCTCAACTAGGTGAGGAGAAAAAAAGGTTACTTAAGGCTTTGTCCAAATCTAAATAGCTGAATGAACTGTAGCTTTAAGTAATTATCTGGTAGATTAGAACTGTGAAGGGGCAGAGGAAAGACAGTTTGATTATTTTGGGGGAGAAAATAATCCATTTTGTTATTTTTGAACTATGTACAGAGTGTACAAGGTATAGTGGCTTAGAGTCAGTCCTTAAACAACTCTATTTCCCAGCAATCTTTCCCAGAACTGTCCTGCTGTGTTATTCTAAGTAGATATAAAAGCTGTTGCTATGGACAACTCCTTTAGCCAAGCACAGAATGGAAAAAAATGACATTCTTTTAAAAAGTCTTTGTCCACACATGCATTTCTAGAATAAAAAGCCCTGTTTTTGGTGCTTTTTTGTGTATCTTTGAGAAATTATATATTATACCATCTTTCATACCTCCTCTTTGGGCTATTCTTACAAACAGACAGAGCTGAATAAGTCTCCTAATTTAAAAGGGTGTTGGTTACATGGGGTACTAGCCCCAAATGCGCATTGCCTATTATTATGCTATTATAATCTTATTCATAAAGTTATAGAATTTAGAGTAGGAAGAAGCCTTAGAGCTCTTTGGATGTTAAAATCTTTTAGGAGGCTCCCTTGAAATACAAATGCTCATGGGAGAAATTAATCTTTATCTACTAATAACTTATGAGGATATGATTAGAATAGTTCCTGGGATAGAACATAGGGTTCTAGTTGGAGGAAATGGGTCAAGAGGAAGGAGAAGGAATTACTAATGGGGGAGAAATGAAGGCATAAAAATTAAATAAAGAGTCTGAAATTGAGAGTCTGAAAATAATAGCAGCTAGCTTGTATAGAGAGGTTTAAAATTTTAAAAGTAATTTCCATGTGGAATTCATGTGATCATCACAATTCTGCAAGATAGGTAATATTATTATCCCCATGGTATAGATGAGAAACTGATGCATGGACAGATTCAATACTTTGTCTGGAGACACAAAGCTAGTGAGTATCTGAGGAAGGATTCAAACCAGGTTTTTCTAGCTCCAGATTCCATATTCTCTCCATTGGATCATATAGCTGCCTATGGCTATTATTATATAGTAATTTGAGAACCTAGATTTAACATCTGTCTCTGTTTTGTTCAGTTACTACCTCAATATGGGTCTCAAATTTGTCATTTATAAAATGAGAACATTGAACTAAATCAGCAATTCTCAATTTTTTTGGTCTTAGAACTCCTTTACATTTTAAAAAGAATTATTAAGGACCCCAAAGAGTTTTTATCTGTGTAGATTATATCTATTAATATCTACCATATGACAAATTTAAATGCTATATTACCACTATGAAAATTATTTTGATCTATAGTTCCAGCTTTGGGAATTGTTGAACTAAATCATCTCCAAGGTCCTTTCTAGTTATAAATCTTTTGATTTATGATGGCTGTCTTTTTCAATATTTTGACAAAGGATCAGTCTCAGACTTCAAAATTTAAAAAAAAAACAACTAAGCATTAAGATAGTTTCACTATTTTTATTCTTTTGTTATCTCTGTTGTCTATTGCTTCTATTTTGAAGAGATTTGAGTAAAAATAGTCCAGGGACAAGTCACTACACTACTATTATTTTTATATTTAATGATCTCTGGATGGTTGAGGAGATAAATTAAAATACTATTTTTAATAATTATATAAGAGTATTTGGAAGCAAACTCTTCTTCTGTAAGCTTACTGAAAACTCATTGTGATAGTTAAAGTAGTAGACATAATGACAAAGAAAACATTTACCAGTTTTAATAAGACTTCATATTTTCTTCTATATTTTGTCTATATTTTGAAGTTTTTTATTCTACATAATTGGAAAATGATGAGTATTCAGTATGAGTGAAATTCATTAAAAACATTGTTCTTAAATTGTTTTGGATGAATTATCTAATATGAGCTATAGTTCCTTCTGTAATGATGTTCTGATTCCAAAACAATTTGCTAAATTTCCAATGTTGTTTTGGGAATTGTATGTATGTGCATAGATTTCTTATTTCTCAAAATTTAGGTTCATAGTATTTAAAGCTAGAGTAGATCTTATGTGCTAACAGATTAAGTGACTTGCCAAATATCATAAGTTAATAGACATTATCCGTTACAAGTCTTCCTGGCTCCAAATCTGGTTCCCTCTTCACTATATTTCACTGTATGATGCTACTCCCCTTAAGAAGCCTCAGAGAGGTTAATGAGTTAATCAACTTAACAAAATTAGTACCTGAGGCAAAATTTGAACTCATGAACTTCCTGTCTGGTACATCATTCTAGAGAAAAGAGTGTTAAATTTGGAACTTAGATAAAAGTCAAATTTTGATATCCATTGAGTCTTTTTCAGTATCCAAGTAGATACTAAACGTTTTCAACCTGCATGACATATTGCAAAATTTCCACAATTTCATTGCACAATTCCTATTGGACAAGAAGTCTAGGTTTCCTAAGAATAACCAATATGTAATTTCTTTTAATAATGGTCTAATCCTGAATCCCTACAGTAAATCTCATTTGTTTCCATTTATAAATCTTCATGACTTTTTCATTTGTTCAATAGTTCTTTGTCGACATATTATTTGGGTGTGGAATTCACTCTTGGATCTTAGCTACTTTATACATTCTATTCAGAGAGACCATTTGGTTACATTTGAAAAATCTAGTGGTATAAACCTACTGTTGGTTTTTACTATGACTACTGCAAAGTCTGCTTGTTCCAAAATTATTTCTATGCATTTTAACCTATTTATTGTATAGCTCAAGAAGACCAGTCATTCTTCTTCGTATCTTTTAATTCAGAAATGTTTATCTTTCTATAACCACATTAGAGTGATAAATCCTGTGTTTCACTGAAATGAGTTTTTACTTGGACATCTTCTAGATCCATTGCCATCTCTTTTATTATATCCGAAGTCACTCAATAAATAAGCATCTATTAAGTCCCTATCATTTCTCAAGCACTTTGTTAAGAACTAGAGATACAGAAAGAGTGAAAAAAGACAGTCCATGTTCTCAAGGAACTCACAATCAAGACAAAAATACATACAAATAAGCTATCTAAAAGATAAATAGGAAATAATTAACAGAGGGAAAACACCATAATTAAAAAAAAGTTTGGAACTTGCTTTCTGTGGTTACATAAAGCCAGAAAGACTAGAATTTGTAGATTAGGAGGGGAAATATTCCAAGCATGGGGGACATTCAGAGAAACATGTCTGAAACTGAAAGATGGAATTTTTTGTTCATTGAACAGCAAGATGGCTAATATCACTGGATCAAAAAGTATGTGGCAGAGATGGAGGAATAAAAAGATGGGAAAGGTGGATGGGGGTAGGGAAGGAGTTTGTTGGAATTTGTTGAGAGGAGGTGGATTTGACATGATTGGACCTGGACTTTAGGAAAATCACTTTAGAAGCTTAATGGAGGATGGTTCAAAATGGGGAGAGACTTGTGACAGGCAAACTTCTCAGCAGATTATTATTGTTTTTTGTTTTTTTTTTCTTTTATAATTATAAATTTTTGACAGTATATATACATGAGTAATTTTTTTTCCTAACATTATCCCTTGTAATCATTTTTTCCAAATTATCCCCTCCCTCCCTCCACTCCCTCCCCCCGATGACAGGTAATCCCATACATTTTACATGTGTTACAGTATAACCTAGATACAATATATGTTTGTAAATAACATTTTCTTGTTGCACATTAATTATTAGCTTCCGAAGGTATAAGTAACCTGGGTAGATAGACAGTAGTGCTAACAATTTACATTCACTTCCCAGTGTTCCTTCTCTGGGTGTAGTTGTTTCTGTCCATTGTTGATCAACTGGAAGTGAGTTGGATCTTCTTTATGTTGAAGATTTCCACTTCCATCAGAATACCTCTTCATACAGCATTGAAGTGTACATTGATCTTCTGGTTCTATTAATTTCACTCAGCATCAGTTGATGTAAGCAGACTATTATTGTAATAATCAAGGAAAAAAGTGATGTGGTCCTATATCATAGAGGTGGCAGTATAAGAAGAAAAAAAGGGATATATTAAAAAAGTGTTGGAAAGGGAAATTAACAGATCTTGGCAACAAATTGGATAGAAGAAATAAGAGATAGTGAGTCAAGGGAGACACCTGGGTGGCCAACATTGGAGAATGGGAGCATAGTGGGGCTTTCAACGATAATAGGGATGTTTGGAAGGGGAGAGAGGTATAAAGGGAAAGAAAATTAGTTCAATTTTGGACATTCATTTGAATTAAAATTTTATTGGACATTTAGTTCAAAATGTTTTAAAGGCATTTGAAGATATGAGCCTGGAAGTCAACAGAGAGACTAGGGTAGGCTAAGTAGATTTTGAGAATCATCAGCATAGAGGCGATAACATCTTATATCACCATTATCAACTCATAATAGAGATGACAATTGAATCCATATGAATTGATAAAATTGTCAAATAAAGTACTGTAGTACAAGAAGATAAAAGGGCCCAGGAGAGAGTCGTTCATGGGGTACCTATGATTATTGGCCATGACCTGGATGAGTATCCAGAAAGGGAGATTAGGATAGAGCAGTTTTATAGGTAAAAGAAAAACTAGGAGAGAAGATCTGTCCCAATCAGTCAAGATAAAGAAACAGATTTCATAGGAAAAATAACTGGGAAGGGAAAAAAAAAGCAACTTGTTGGGGAAGTTTATTAAAAACTATTTAAATTCACCTAAAGATCAGAGGTAGCTATAAATGCAGAACAGATCTAGGTGTGGCTTCTAGAAGACCAGTGAAATTAGGCTTGAGGACATTAGTCAGTCATTAAAAATCTAGACCATCTTGACTGAGGATTGTCCAATAAGAGTAAAAGAACATAAAATTCAAAAATTGTGTGTAGAGTAGAGTAGAGATTTTATTCTGATTTAACAGAAGGGGAGGCAGTCTCAGTCAGAATAAGAGCTTGTACACAGGAACAAAAATGAGTGAGGGTGTAATTCTAATTAATGGCATTTTGGAAAAAGAATTACATTAAGTACCACAAAATTTGTATTCAAAACAAATTTTGAGATTTACTACTTGTATGACACCTGAAACAATTGTCCTCTTGCTGATACTTCTATTTGCAGAGCACTATTGTGAGAAAACTAAAATCTTAAAATACTACTGACATATTAATTTTTATTATTTATGAAGAACAATCAATTTCTAAAAATTCACTCCTGGGGACTTCAGGTCTGGTTTTAAACTAGTATTTTTTCCAATTCTGAGGAAAGGATGGCACCAATACCATATTACATTTCTCTCCTCCATCTCCATCTTGCTTATTATGCTTTCAAATAGGCTGTCTCTTATGTTTAGAGCGAATTTCTTCCTTATTTTTGCTCATAAGAATTATTATCTTTCTTTAAAAGCTACCTCCTCATTAACATCTTCCCTGATCCCCCTCTACTTCTGCCCAACTTATTGTCCCATGTTCCTCCTCAATTTATTTCCTGTTTACCTATCTGCATACATGTTGTATGTCCAATAGAAGGTAAGCTTCTGAATGGCAAAAACTATCTTTTTGTTGTATTTTGTCTTAGTTTTCCTGGGGCCTATTGTTCTTATTGTTCATTCCTTTCACTCATGTCCAAGTCTTTGTGATCCCATTTGTGGTTTTCTTGGCAGAGATACTGGAGAAGTTTGCCATTTCCTTCTCCAGCTCATTTTTACAGATGGGGAAACTGAGACATACCGAGTTGAGTGAGTTACCCAGGATCACACAGCTAACATTTGAGACCAGACTCAAACTTAGGAAAATCAGTCTTCCTGACTCCAGATTTAACATTCTATCCTTTGTCCCCACTTACAAGTTCCTCACCAGGACCCAGAAAGTGCCTTAAACAGAGTAGATGCTTAATGAAAGTTTGTCTAAATGATCTGAATGTCCCTCCCAGACTTAAGGAAAAAGACCCTGTCTCATCTAAACTCTGTAATCTCAAATACTTGCTTCATTCAAATACCCAAAAGGTGTTTAAAATATGGTTGATCATGATTCTCACAGTAGTCCCTATACAGAGAGAACTGCCAGACCCAACTCTCACAAAGTGCATCCTCAGGCATCAGAATTGGCAGATTGTGGCAAGATCCTTCTCTCCATTCTGTCTGCCCCCCAGCTCCTGCTGCTTGTTTCTCACCTGGGTCATTCCACAGTGGCTCATTTTAGCTATGATTAAACCAAACAGAACCTGGACTCCATTAGAATAATAGAAAAGAGACCCTCATGAATACAGCTTTCCAAATAGTAACCCCAGCTTCCTGTTAGTGCCCTACTCCACCCTACCAAAGGGCAAGCTGGAAAGACAAAAATGCTCATTCCACCTTAGTACATCAAGTCCTGTTCACATAAGCACCATGAATAAATCTGCAGGCTTCCAGGTCTGCAACTCTTGCCAGAGCTCAGTTGCTATGGTAACCAGAAGCCAACATAGGAAGCAGGCTTTTGCCATCCTTAGGAATTTTATTAGCAGGCTATGAAAAACTGGAAAAAAAGAAAACAAAGGGAAGATTTGTCAGGTTGCAGCAGGCAGCAATTTCTTTTAAGGGGGAATCATTTGTTTTTCCCTTTCGGCTCATTTTTGTTGGAGCTTTAAAAATATAAAATTCAAATCCAGTTACATCAAATCAGTAAAGGTTTTTCTTAGGGGTAGCAGGGGTAGGGATATTAATAAAAAAAACCTGCCTTGGTGGAAAGTTAGAGAAAGAATCAAAGGGACTCAGGAGATGAAAAATGTACTTTTCCCTGCTCAACATTCAAAGAAGCCCTTTCAGCAAGGAAGGATTATTAGTCACAAAGTGGGGAAGGGGATTTTGCTTAGGTAGGGTATATGTGATTGGAACGGGGGTAGGGGTCTGTTCAGAGCAGCAAACAGTTTCAGGAAAGAGAAGATACAGCAGAATTTTTTTTCACCTTCACCACCTACTCTGTACTTCTGATGCAGTAGGTGAAGCCAAAAATGTGAGTAGATTATGGACTAATGGAACACTGGAGGTGATAGATAGAAACACAGGCCCTCAGCATTCAAAGACATTAGCCAGAATTTATTTTCATAAAGCTTTTTATTTTCAAAACACATACATAGTTTTTGACATTCACTCTTGCAAACCTTGTGTTGTGAATTTTTTTTCTCCCTCTCTTCCTCCAACTCCCTCTCGTAGACGGCAACTAATCCAATACATGTTAAACATGTGCAATTCTTGTATACATATTTCCACAATTATACTGCACAAGAAAAATCAAATCAAAAATTAAAAAATAAGAAAGAAAACAAAATCTAAGCAAACAACAAAAAAGTGAAAACACTATGTTGTGATACACAATCAGTCCCCACAATCCTCTCTCTCCATCACAAGACTATTGGAAGTGGCCTGAATCACCTTGCTATTGAAAAGAGCCACATTCATCAGAATTGATCATTATATAATCTTGTTGTTGCTGTGTATAATGTTTTCTTGGTTCTACTCACTTCACTTAACATCAGTTCATGTAAGTCTTTTAGGACTCTCTGAAATCCTCTTGCTGATCATTTCTTACAGAACAAAAATATTCCATAACATTCATATGTTCTCTAGCTATATAGTCTGATACCTACCTGAGCAGGATTTCCTCTTCAATAATGGTCATATGATCATCCAGTTCTACTTGAAGTTCTATCTTCGGGGGACAAGAAGAAATAGTCTAATTCCTCTTCAGTATGACAGCCCTTCAGATACTTCTGGACAGCTACAATCCATTTCCCTAGTCCCTTCCACTAATGTCTTTTCTTTCCATGGTTAAATTTTCCCAGTTTATTCAGTTCATTCCAGTGGCAAGTTCTTGAACTTCCTCACCATTCTGGTGGCCCACCTTTGAACATGCTTTACTTTTTAATGCCCTTCCTATGAATGTTTATCCCTAAATATATGTAGTCTAATCCTGGCATAGATCAACAGGACTATCGCCTCCCTCATCTTTTAATATTATGCTACTAATGTTCCTTAAGTTCTCATGAATGTTTCTAGCTACCATGCTACTTATGATTTCATACTCAGCTTGCAGCTTATTACAACCATCTACTTACCTGTAGATCTTTTGCATAATAGAATATTAAGCTTTTTAAGATAAGAGCATTTTCAATTTCTATATGCTAAATATACTCAGTTACATATACTAAATAATTAATAAATACCTGTCAAATGGAATTGCATTGAAGATGAGTTATTGCTACCCAATATAGCAGTGTTGATTTCTTTTTTTTTCTTTGATATGCAGAGACTTTTATTATTTCTTTCTAATTAGGAGATTGAAGTTCTTAGCAACTGCATATGCTGAGATATGAGATTCCCTTTGAAATGATAGTTAAAAATCTCTGTTTTATATCTGTCAAACTCCTAGATCAGTAACCATCTAAACCATTCATTTAATTTATTTTATACATTTAGCAATAAGGACAACAGCAACAACAAAGCTTTAAGCTTTACAGTGTTTTACATTATTGGTATGAGGAACTTATGGAATAAATGTGGCAAGTATAAATATCCCCAATTGACAGAAGAAGCAATTAAAAAATCAGAAATATCAAATGACTTATCAGGGCCATGCATCTATGGGTTAGAAAAGCCAAAATTCAAATCCAAGTCTTTTAACTCTCTGTATAGCATTGTTAGTGAGAATATAGATTGTGGTCCCTACTTATCTTTTCCTCTCTAGTGCCTATTAAGAACTTTTCACATAATAAGTATTTAATTCATTTGTCAAATTAAATCACATAACTCTTAATGGTAATTAAGTATCTTAGGAATTTTTATTGATGCTTGTTTTGATACCTCACTCACTTCCTAATATGACTTATTCTGAGCAGTACCATTTCTTATGATGGAGGGAAATGGTTAATCAAATCAATGGACACAGTATTTTCTTCTGAAATTATGTCCAAGTTTTTGTACCTTAAATCCCAGGCCATTTTGCCAAGATTGTCTATCTTTTGGAACCAATATTGCCCCCAATCAATACTGTTAAAATAGCATTTTATTTAAGCAAGGATCTTAAGCAAAGTAGGACTTGGGGGGGGGGGATTTTTATATATATATATATAAAATTTGTATCTCTGAGCAAGTTTGTGGTATAGATTTTCCTTTCTGGTCTCTGGCTGTGAATTCTCTAAGGAAGATTTTCTGTGTTTTCTAACAATCAAATTCAAGGAGAATATCGAATTCTAGATATGGCTTTGATCCAAAATGTTTCATTTCTGGCCCTTTGCCTGTCCCAAAATATTGATTTCTTGAGGGAAAAAAGGTAAAAATCAATGTAACTATCCCTAAGGGCTAAGTGCACCTTAATAAAAACTCTGGCTAAATCATTCTCAATTATGACTCAGTGAGATAAGCAATGTCTGAAGATGAGGTATTAAACAGACCAAACCAGTTCCCTTTCCTCAACATACCCTCTCCTATAATGGAAAATCTTTACTAGATAGTGCTTCATGGGTTTGCATTTTTCTTACACCAACTGTCATAATCACTGAGATTTCTTTAAATACATGATGCTTGCAGATTCTCAGCCCAGTGCAAACAAGAACACGGAAAGCTCTGGATCTGGTGTTTGAATATAAATTGGGGTCTGGGTTCAAATAATAAATTGCTATATGACCTTCAATACATCTTGCATCTATGAGTCTCATTCTCCTATTTGTCAAGTGGAGATAATAATCTTTGTACTGACTACCTCCCAAGGTAGTTATGAGGAAAATGGCACTGTAAAATGTCAGTTACTATTAAAAGGAAGCCATCATAAATCCAGCCTTTCAAATAATGATTCCAGCTTTCTAGTAATGCAACTCTACCCCTTTAGCAAAAGGCAAAATGTGAAGAAAATAGCACAGTAAAATAACCAATATTAATATGGCAGATTTGATATAAATAATTATTGGCATACATTGCTTTTTACTTTTTAATTTTATTAAGGACTAGATAAACATGAAAATTTCTATATATGAAGACCAGAAAAAGAGGATTGTGTATGGAACTGAATGTTTTTTAAAAGTTGGTTGTAAATTTAATATAACAAAATTGTACTTATCTGCATCCCTTTCTGAAATTCTTTATTTTCGTTTTATTTTTACAAAAACATTGGCATTCATTTTCTTCTTGTCTGCCTTATTATCACTTCACCTCCCCAAAGAGAAGCTGTCCTTTGTAACAAACTAGTCAAAGGGAACAAATTCACACATTGGCCATATCTGAAAATACATCTCATTAAGCATCTCTAGTCCAATACCTCTCTGTCAAGTGGTGGGAACTATATTTCATTATAAGTGTCCTGAAATCACTATATTGCTCAGAAATATTAAGCCTTTCAAAGTTGTTTGCCTTTACCTTATTGTAGACATTGTATAAATTGTTCTCCTGGAATTTTAGGAATTTTTATTGATGCACATTTTGATATCATACTTACATCTAGTATAACAGGTTCTCCCCAGCACCATACTGTAAAGGTCCTGTCGTCTCTCAGTTATAATCTTTCTCTGGGAAGAGATCTCTTTTCTGTAAAATCTTTTCCTCTGTGAGCAGGTTTCTTGGGAAGCTTCTGGAGCCTCCAGCCAGATTCTCTCCTTTCAGACAGCCATCCCAATTCTGTCCCAGACTTGACTAACTCCTTGCCCTCCTGCCCTCCTCTTTTATCCTAGCAGAGATTGTAGTGAGAACTCAACAGGGCTTGTGAGAAAATGCTTCAACCAATGAACTTGCTCCTTCAGAATTCCAAAGGTGTAAACTCCCTTTAGAGGCCCAAACCAAAGGTGTGAATTCTGAGCCAGATAACTGTCCAGACAGCCTGAGTTCTCACCTTGTAATCCTAACACCATACTTTATGACAGAGAAAAATAGTTGTTGTTGTTTTTTTAAATTAATTAATTATTAACCACTTAATCCTTAAGTTCACTTTGGGAGCAGTATTTGTACTGGCTCTATAACCCAAAGAGATCATAAAAGTGGGGAAAGGATCCACATGTGCAAAAATGTTTGTAGCAGCCCTTTTTGTAATGACAAAGAATTAGAAATTGAGTGGTGCCCATCAAATGGAAATGGCTGAATAAGCTATGACATATGAATGTAATAGGATATTATTGTTCTGTAAAAATGATAAGCAGTCTGATTTCAGAAAAGGCTGAAAAGACATACATAAACTGATGCTAAGTGAAACAAGCAAAACCAAGAAAACATTGTACATAGTACCCACAATATTATGTGATGATCAACCATGATAGACTTGGCTCTTTTCAACAATGAGGTAATTCCAACAAACTGGTAGTGGAAAGTGCCATCTGCATCCAGGGAGAGAACTCTGAAGACTTAATGAGGAACAAAGAATAGTATTTTCACCTTTTATTGTTGTTGTTTATTTGCTTATTTTTTTCCTCATCTTTTTTCCCCTTTTGATCTGATTTGTGTGTATGTGCAGTATAATGGATATGGAAATATTTCTAAAGAATTATACTTGTTTAACATGTATAATTTATTATTACATTTTGCTGTCTTGGGGAGGGAAAAGGGCAAGAAAAGGAGAAAACTGGAATACAAAGTTTTGCAAAAAGTGAATGTTGAGAACTATTTTGCATGTATTTGGAAATACTATCATTTTTTTAAAAAATTATAGATCGTCCTAAGTTTCTCTGCATCTATTCTTTCTGCAATTTCTTGAATATTTAATATTCATGTACCAAAAATTATTCATCTATTCCAAATTGATAGGAACCTGTTTTGTTTCTATTTGCTATAATGAAAAATTTTGTTCTACATTTTAATGTAATAAATGAGTACAGTGTCTCCACATTCAATATAGTGCTTCATACCTCTTATACACTTCTATCTATCCTCATGATGGCAAGTCTAGGTTCCTATCCCAAAAAACTACAATAACACAGCTACCCTAAAATACCTTTGGGTTGTAAATGTAGCCCTTTTTTGAGGGAATATTTTTCTATTATTCAACACTTTAGCTCTTAAAACATGGTGGAAGTGCTTCTAATTACATTAAACTCAATACTCATAATAATGACACACTTAGATTCTAAACATTACCATTTATTTCAAGAATAAGACAAAAGAAATAATAGCATCACAAGTACTCATCTATAAGCATTATCTACTCAACCAAACTAATGGCAGCAATTATAAAACCAAAAAACTCTACACTAAACCAGGGTCATACTCTTCTATCAGTATATATGGGACAAAGTGGGCAGATACGCCTGAAGGAAAGAAAAAAACTGGAGAGAAGTGCATAAAGACAGGAAAACTCAAGAGTAACTTGTAGCTCCAAAACTATACATTTTGGTTCTCTCTTTCTATTCTAAGAGCAGACCATAAAAGGTCTTTGATGAGCATAACATCATTATTGAACAGGTGCTTTTACTTATCCACTGATAAGCTGATCCACTGAAACTCTGAAATGATAAATTTTAGTGTTTTCTTTGGTATCAGAACTTATCTATCATCAATGAACTTGGTTTCTCTGTTGAACAGATAGTTCTACTACTTGGCTAACTTGATTAACTGTTTCAGTTGAATTAATCTATATTCTGGATAGTCTCTCTAGTCTCCATTTCCAAACTGTCTCTCTACTCACCTTGACTTAATTCTTTTACAGCAACTACACAAACCATAACTTCTACCTTCCAGTTTAGTTGACATAGCTCTGAAATCCATTCTTTCATCTGGTGTTTGTCTCTTACATCATCATCATCAATATCATTAACACCACCACCACCACCATCATCATCTTTCTGGATTTACCTTAAGTTTATGATTAGTAATCAAATACTAATTTCCTGTCTATCAACAAATAAATTTCTATTTACAAAATAATTCTGGTATTCATAAAGCTCCAATATGATTCAGCTTGTCACATTCAAAAATGAACAAATGTCTTAGGATTCTGAGTTAGAATAACTTTTTCTTTAAAATCTGAGCAGATCTATATTTCAAACAAATGAACTGCTGAGCCAAACTTAAATCAACAATTGCTCTTCTCAGAAGCAGATTTATGCATCATACAAATGAAATACAAAAGGTAACATGCTTATATATTACTACTTTTTTCTCTATTTTTGACATCTTTAGAATATGATGCTTAGTAATGGCATCATTGGGTCATAGAATAGGCAATGTATATTGACTTTTAAGATATAGTTCCAAAATTATCTCCATAATACTTGGACTAATTCATGGCTCTACTAACAATACGTTAATATTCCTATCCTCCAACAGACTTTCCAACAATTGCCATTTTCCTATTTTGCCATTTTTTTCCGAGCTGGGCATGAAGTAGAACCTTGCAATTGTTTTAATTTGCATCTCTCTTATCATTAGTGATTTATAGAAAAGCTTCTTAAATTGTGGGTCATGACCCAGAATGTGTAACTGAATTTGGAGGTTGCAAAATTATGATTTACTGTGAATAAATGGTTGATTTGCATACCTATTTTATGTACCTGTATACCCAGGGTCACATAAAAATTTCTCAGGTGAAAAGGGGCTACAATTGGAAAAAATTTAAGAAGCCCTCATTGATAGCATTTTATGATTCATATTTATATGATACAGTGTATTACTTCTTTTGAACATTATCTATTCATTACCTATTGGAAAATGTAATTATTCTTATAGATGTGCATCTGTTTTAATTACCAAAAATACAAGTGGGTACATAGTACAAATTGAGCACTATATTAGCCTTGATATAATAAAATAAATAGCCAGGAAAAATGATTCCTGCATCTCAAGGATTCTAGATTATAATCAAAAAGGATCTCAGAAATCATTCAGTCCAACTCAATGGGCAATCATTCATGCTCATTTTCTAGATGAGGAACTAAAGACCAAAGAGAGAAAGTGACTTACACAAGCTCAAAGTTCCAAAAATACAAATAGAAACCAGCCTATCTAACTTCATTTTCAGCTTTCTTTCTATTAACCTCATAACACTAAATGCTAAACAGCAGAAAAAGCAGGTAGTAAAAGAAGCAAAATCTCCTTTTTTTCTTACTCTTGATTACAAAATATCTCTGAAATAATACTTTATGTTCCTCTATATTTCTGAAGTTAATCTTTATATTATCTCAGTGTCCATGACTAAAAGAAAAAAGAATTTTATTTTATTTTTATTGAATTTTTATTTTTATTGAATTTTTTTTCAAAACACATGTAATTATAAGTTTTTTTTTAATTGATTCTTGAAAAACCTTGATTTCCAATTTCCCTCCCTTCCCCTCACTCCCTCCCCTAGATGGCATATAATCCATTATATGTTAAACATGGTAAAAATATGAGTTAAATCCAAAATAGGCATATATAGTTACACAAGTCTCTTGCTGCACAAGAAAATCAGACAAAAAATGAGAAAGAAAATAAAATTAAGAAAATCACAACAAAAAGAGTGAAATGCTATGTTGTGATCCATCCTCAGTTCCCACAGTCCTCTCTCTGGGTGTAGAAAGCTCTCATCGTCACAAGATCAGTGGATCATCTCATTATTGCCCTGAATCATCTCATTATTGAAAAGAGCCATGTCCATCAGAATTGATCATGTATAGTCTTGTTGCCATGTATAATGTTCTCCTGGTTCTGATCACTTCATTAGCATCACTTTATGTAAGTCTCTCCAAACCTCTATGCAATCATCCTGTTGATCATTTCTTATAGAGCAATAATATTCCATTACATTCATATACCATAAATTATTCAACCATTCTCCAATTGATGGGCATCCACTCAGTTTCCAGAGAAACAGGAATTTTAAAAGGAAGAGAGCCTAGAATATTAAAAGAAAGAAGATGTACAGAGAAGAGAATAGGCATTCATATACCATCTTCTGTATAACAAGCATTGTGTTTTTACAGATATTATTTCATATGATCCTCACAACAACCCTATGACATAGGTGCTATTATTATCTTTATTTTATAAGTGATGAAACTGAAGAAAACAAAGATTAAATGGCTTTCTCAGGGTCACACAGGAAGTATCTGTAAGAAGATTTGAATTCAGATCTCTATCTACTATATCATCAGATACCTCTGAAAGTTTTTTTTGTTTTTTGATTTTTTTTTTAACCTCTGAAGGTTTGATAGAATCTGTGAAACTTCATGATGAATTTGTGGTGATATTCAATCATTTCAGTCATGTCTGACTTTTTGTGAATCCATTTGGGGTTTGTTTGGCAGAGATATTGGAGTGTTTTGCCATTTCCTTCTCTAGCTCATATTACAGATCGGAAAACTGAGATAAACAGGATTATATACTTTAGCAAGGGTCACACAGTTAAATGTCTGAGGCTATATTTGAACCCAGGAAGATCTTTCTGACTCCAGGCCTGATGTTCTATTCACTATCCATCTAGATGCTCCAATGGGGTTAAAAAACTGGGAGCATGTAAAGAAACACCTACTATCAATGCACATTAGGAACTACTTTGAGAATATAGTATTAGTTTCTGAGTCACTGAAAAATTAATTTGTTCTGCATCATATAATAGATACATTTCTTTTTAAATATATTCTTGTTTATTTTATTAAAGATTCCTCAAATATGTATAAAATTAATTTTTTAAATTTTTAATTTCAAATTCTCTCTGTCTTTCTCCCTCCTGATTTCCCCGCCTTGAGAAGGAAAGCAATTTGTGGTCACAAAATACCTTGCCATATTGACCATGTTAAAAAAGAAAATATTTTTAAAAATAAAAAAACACTGTTAAAGATATGCTTCTGTGTTCTGCGTTTGTCAGTTCTATTTCTGGAGGTGGATAGCATTTTTCATCATGGATCCTTTCAAATTATTTTGCATCATATATTGATCAGAATAACTTTTCATAGTTGATCATTCTTATATCATTGTTCCTATGTACAGTGTTCTCTTGATTCTGCTTATTTCATTTTGTAAAGGTTTATATAAATCTCAGGTTTTTCTGAAATCATCCTGTTTATCATTTCTTATAGCACATTAGTATTATACGACACTCACATACTAAAATTTGTTCAGTCATTTCCCTATTGATGGGCATCCCAGACTTCTAATTCTTTTCCTACCACAGAAAAGAGCTATTCTAAATATGTTTGTACATATAGGCCATTTTCTCTCAATCAGTATGTTACAGAGAAGAGACTTGAATCCAATTCTAGTTAACTCTGAGACTGTTGTTTGTTTTTGTTTTTATCTATATTGTCATGCTACTTCTCAGTGAACAGGTGGTACACAACATTACTACCTCTACTATTACCATCAACACTACCAGCACCACCACTACTAATATTACTATTACCAATGTATGTTTTTAGAGCACCTACAATGTATCATGTTACCCATCTATTAATAGAGAATGAGGTTAAAGAATGAGACATACATTTTTGGATATGGTCATTTTATACGTTCATCTTATTTTTCTTGACTATGCTTATGTATCTCAAAAACTTTGTTTTTTATTTTTTTCTCCCAAAAATTGGATGGGCAGAAGAGGAAATAAATATATGTTTATTGAAAAACTCAATTTAATTTTCCAAAAAGAAATTATTGGTGGAGTACTTTGGTGGAGGGATAATAATAATACTAAATTTATATTGCACTATAAAATTTACAAAGTACTTTCCTTAGAACAATTGTTAGTGCAAACATGTAATGTGTTAATATATTAATGTAGCTAGATATATTTATCTAGTGCATGGGGTATATAATAATATTTTATTGGCATCTTCTAAAGAAGATACTTTTATGAATGAATGCAAACTGGTATCTGACAAGCTTGAAGTCTTTTTTTTTTGGAGGGGTGGTAAATTTCAATAATATTTTATTTTTCCAATTTCATGTAAAGATATTTCTCAACATTCCTTTTTATTATAAGATTTTGAAGTCCAAATGTTTTTTCTTCTTCCCTCCCTTCCTTCTCCTCTCCCCAAGATAGCAAGCAATCTAATATAGTCAATTTCAAGTTTGGGACCCCGAGAGATAAGGAATTCTTTAGGGTCATACTGATAGCACTGTCAAAGGCAATAGTTGAATCCAGATCTTCCAGGCAAGCAAGTATGATTGATCACAGTTGCAACTGAGAAAATTAATTTCAGTGATGTTAAATGACTTGTTCATGGACACAAAACTAGCAAGTGTTGAAGCAAATGTCTGTCTCTGAAAGATCATTAGGAAAAAGAACACTTAGTGTTTATGAAATGAGAACATCTATACTCATCTAAAGTCATTCTGGTCATCCCAAGGAAACAGGGTGGGAACCTACTGAGGTAGAGGAAGCAAGGTTTAAGATGGGAAGAATGTGCCAAGTTAGTCCTTTCTCCCTCCTCACACCCCCAAGACTGAAAGTATTGATATCCAAAACTGAAATCAGCCTGAGAGCTAATACTTTGTCAAGACTCCACTTGCTTTCTGGAAGTTTAGATCTTTTTCTTCGGCCAGTCTATATCCTTGCTCTGACTGGTAATGATGGCCTGGGTGATTCTGGACAGAATTCTTTAATCACTTTCCTCTAACTCCAGTCAAATCTAAAGATCACATACCATTTGCTTTCAAGAATAGATCTTTTTTCACCATTTCTTCCAGCTTCTCTTCTTGACTTTTTTTTTTTCTAGTAGCTATTGGTTCCTAAAACCTTTTGGTTTGTTTTAATGATTGGATAAGGCAATGCTAGCAGCAGAGATAACAGTGGGGATATCTGACCTCATTCATGGAATGGTGTTCTGCCTTCCTTAGACTCTCAGTATGTGATAGGAACAGAAGTCTTAGTGTGTTCAGAAAACATTTCTGATCAGTTAATAAACACTGATGTAATTTATCTATTTATATTTCATTTTAGGTACAGATAGGTGGAACAGTGGATATGGTTCTACTAGGCCTGTAGTCCATAGACACTGTAGAGTGTCTGGCCACAGATACTAGCTATGTGGCTCTAGGCAAGTCACTTAATTCTGTTTGCTTCTGTTTCATCATCTATAAAAGAAGAAGTGGAGAATGAAATAATAAATCACTTTAGTATTTTCACCAAGAAAACCCCAAATGGGATCACAAAGAGTCAGATATGACTGAAATTACTAATAAATTTACTTTAAAATTTATAAAATGCTTTTTATTCATCACTTTAAGTTCCAAGACCGCATTGAAAAGTAGGGATTACAAATATAATCTTACATCATAAAAGTGAGGATGCTGAGTTTCTGAGAGTTTAATTAGCTCAGATACAGTAAATCATTAGTAAGTGTCAGAGACAACATCTAATCTTCCTTGATTTCCTCACTTCTGTGCATGTTTGCAAAATGTTATCTCTACTCATCACTCCTGCCTTGACTTTCTGGTCTACAATTTGTTGTTAGATATCTTTACCTATAGGTCCTGAAGAAAACTTAATTATATAAGCCTACCTTCATCCTGTTGACCCTAAACCTACTTCCACTTGTAATTTCTCTATTTCTGTTAAAGGCATCTCCCAATATTCTAGGCTCTTAAGCTTAGTGTCATCTCAGATCTTTTCCCTTCCTTGCCCTATATCTCTAGCAACTAAGATTGTTGCTAACACTTGTTATTTGTTCCAGAAAAACAAAAAAACAAAAAACAACAACAACAACAAACAGCCCTTCAAGTTTACCACAACTATAACTACAGTTGGTGAAGTTTTCTTCTCAGCTCACTGAAATTATTTTAATAACTTTGTTACTAACGTTCTTGTTTTCAATCTATTCTGCTATAATTCAGAGTGCTAGACTTGGAATAAGAAAAGCTAAACTCAAACCGCATTTATTTAATTGTAGAACCCTGGACAAGATACCTAATCTCTCTGATTCTCAGTTTTCCAATATGTACAATGAAGATAATAAAGCATTTGCTTCATGGAATTGTTATAAATAGCACATCAGATAACATACATAAACATATTCTGTAAGATTTAGAATATCTAAATGTGGATTATTGTGATTATTATGCTGTTATTTGAATAGTCTAATTGTACTGCCATGTTTTAGGCACTCTTCTATTTTTTAAAAAAGAATTAATTGCCCACCAAATAAATCTAAACCCCTAATCTGGAAATTCAAGACTCTCCACAATATGACAATAACCTTCACCTTCACCAGACAACCTGGGTGACTAATGATCTTCTGATCTCATCCTGCTCTCTTCCATCTCTTTAGTAATGTCTTTCCTTCCACTGGCATGGACTTTTCCTACTCCATCTACTAAAATTCTTCCCTTCTTTCAAGATCTAACTCACATGCTACCTCTTCCTTGAAGCCTTCTCTGAATTCTATACTTGTAAACATATAATTTCTGTCTCCACAAATTTCTCATAGATTTTGTCTTATCTGCTCTTTTTCTGTCTCTTTTTTTGCTTTGTATCATAAATACTTGTGCTTGTCTTTTTTCACTCTTTGGTTCCTCATCCATATAAGATTAAGGCACTGGCCCTCAAGGAGACGAATTTTCCATGGCATAAAATGAGTCCTTGATTTAGATCATGCAAACCTATGTTTATATTTAAGTTCTAAGAATTAGGCAACAGTTCTAAAGTTACACAAATCACTTAGTGTCTCTGGATCTTAGTTCCATCGTTAAGAATAAAGAATTTGGAGTAAATTGACCATAGTCCTTTCTAGAACCAAAAATCTTGTATGATTTTAAGTATTACTTAAATAGAATCAATAAAGAAATTGCCATTGGTTAGAAGCACAATTTACTATAGCGTCTAAAGATTCTCATTAGTTAGTGTGATCTTCCCTCAATTCAATAAAATTCTTCTCTCTCCTGTTCATTTATATGAATTTGTAAAGCATAATCCCTAGACTTGAGAAACTTCTATTTTGCTATGTGTAGGAAAGCAGAGGATATAATTATGAGAAACTAATTATCAGTTCTTTCCAAAGAAATGGACTGGTTTATCTGTGTTTACAGTGTTTGACTGAATACCATTGAAAGCTATCCTTGTTCATTCCTGTAATTATTGTTATCAATCTCCCTTCCTTTAAACACCAAATAGCTATTTTTTAAAACATGCAAACAAAATCAACTCTTTCCAAAGACAAAAATGAAATGAATATATTTTATTCATTACAGAGATAATGATATAGATATAACCTGTTCCTCACTCTCAACTTCCTTAAGAGTATAGAATCACAGATCTCAGATTAAAAGAATACAATAAAAATCATCTTGTCCAGTTTCTAGTTTTTAGGCCAATAAGACAGCATTTTTTCAAATTATGAATCTGAGGATGAGAAAAGTTAATTAATTTGCCCGAGATCACATAGCTAATTAATAGGAGACCGCCCCCTTCCCACCTCCCCCCCACCTCAGACTAGAACTAAATTTAATTAATTTGAAGTCGTGAACATTTTCTACTACAATACATGATATTTATTCCCACACTTCTCATTTTTGTTTGTGTTCTTTTTTCAAATCAGTGATATTAATTTTTTCTGCATTTTTAATAAAAATAATAGTATTTTTAATACTATCACAGAAGAAACCTAGGTGGTGCATTGTATAGAGTTTTGAGTCTGAAGTCAGGAAGACTCATTTTCTGAGTTCAAATATAACTTCAGATATGTACTTAGTGTGTGACCCTGGACAAGTTACCTAACTCTTGCGTCAGTTTCCTCATCTGTAAAATGAGCTGGGAAAGAAAATAGCAAAACGCCCCAGTATATTTGCCAAAAAAAACAAAAAAACAAACAAACAAACAAAGAAACAAAAAAACATATAAAACTGGGTCACAAACAGTTGGACACAACGGGAAAATAGCTTAATGACAACTATCGTACAAATACATAGTGGGTATTTGTTAATTACTTCTTTTCTATCTTTTCTCTAATCAAATCTTTAATATTTTTTCTAATTACATGTCAAAATATTTCTAACATTAATTTGTTTAAATTTTGAGTTCCTTTGCTCCTATCCTTTCCCCCTCCCTAAGAAAGTAAACAATTTGACATAGGTTCATCTTCAACCATGAAAAACAATTTCAAATTAGTCATGTTGTGGAAGAAGGCATGGACAAAAAAACCCTCACAAAAAATAAAGTAAAAAGTATGCTTCAATATCCATTCAAAATTCTTTTTCTGGAGATAGCATTTTTCCTCATAAGTTCTTCACACCTATTTTATATCTTTGTTTTGCTGGATATAACCAAGATTTTCACAGTTGATAATTATATAATATTGCTGTTATTATGTACAATGGTCTTCTGGTTCTGCTGACTTCACTTCATATCAGTTAATGTAAGTTTTTCCAGGTTTTTCTTAAAGCATCCTGCTCATCATTTCTTTTGGTGCAATAATATTCCACTACAATCGTAAACCATAACTGTTCTCCAGGTGATGGATATTCCATTAATTTCCAATTCTTTGCCACCACAGAAAGCTGCTTTCAATATATCTGCATATATGTCCTTTTTATTTTTTGCATCTCTAAGATCTAGTTATAGTATTGCTGATTTGAAGGGTATCCACAGTTTTATAGGTCCTTTGGGTATAGTTCCAAATTCACTCCAGATTACTGGATCATAACTTTACCAACAGTGCATTAATGTCCTAATTTTCTCACATCCCCTCAAACATTTGAAAATTTCCTTTTTTGTCCTACTATTCAATCTGACAGATATGAGGTTGCACCTAAGAGTTATTTTATTATTCATTTTTTCTATCAACAGAGATTTAGAACATTTTTTGTCTATGCCCATAGATAGCCCTGATTTCTTCTTTTGAAAACTATTTTTATATGCTCAAATGACTTATAAATTGGGGAATTATGCATATTTTATAATTTTTACTCAGTTCTTTATATATTTGAAAAATAAGTCATTTTCAGAGAAACTTGTTGAAAATTTCCCCAATTTTCTGTTTCCCTTCTAATCTTGGCTGCATTAAACTAAACCTTTTTTTTTTTAATGCAATGTAATCAAAATTGTCAATTTTATAACCTGTAATTCTCTCTATTTGGTTATAAAGGCTTTCCCTTATCCATAGCCTTATCTATAGTACTGATAGGCAAACTATTACATGCTGTCCTAATTTATTTGTGGTATCACCCTTTATGTTAAAACATGCATTCATTTTGGCCTTATTTTGGTGTATACTATGAGGCTTTGGTCTATATCTAGTTTCTGCCAAACTGCTTTTCAGTTTTCCAAGTAATATTTATCAAATACTTAGTTCTTGTCTCCAAAGCTGAGATCTTCACATTTGACTTGCTGTTGGCTTGCCACGGAGCTGTTGACTTTTGAGGCATGGCCTCCAGGACTGGCCTGTGCTGGATAGCACTCCATTCTTAGCTCAGTAAGACAGATTTTCCTGTTAACCTTCTAAAGTATCTTGAATTAGAGATTTATGTCACCCCATACTTTTGTTAATTCGGCTACTCCGAATTATTTAGAAGCATTATTTAAAATTATTTGTAGAGGAATTTGGTAGAGCTTGGGTGAGTCACTGCCTTACTCTGCTATCTTCTCTCAACTCCAAAATTCCCTAAAATTAATGAGAGTATGTGATATTGGTGTAAGAACAATAAGTATAAAATAATAAAAGCTAAGCTCACATCTTGGCTTTGTCACTTAATTTTTACACAATCTTAAACAAAGCATTGAATCTCTCTGTGCTCCAATATCCAATATCTATCTCTATAAAATGAGGAAGATCTATTTCATGGTTATTATGCTCTTATTTGCATAATAAAACTATGCTGTCATGTTCCTGGCACTCCTTTACCAAAATACATTCATAGATCTTTATTGACTATCACATAAAGCATAAGCTCCTAATCCAGAAATTCAAGATGCTCCACAATATGAAAATAACCACTAAAGGTCACTGTCTAGTAAAATTCCTGAGAATAAAACTTATGGAATTCCCACTTCTCTATTTTACAAATTAGAATAGTAAATTCTAGAAAGTTGAAATAGCTTGATTTGTTCAAATAATAATTACTAATGGAGTTTGTGTTCAACTTAGGTTTTCTAAGTCCAAACCAGTTCCCTTTCTATTCTAGACTACTTAGTTTTGATATTTTAACATTATTGCATTCATTTCAGTTTTCTATGTGTTTAAAGAGATAGCTGTGCATTTTTTTCTTTACCCAGTGGTGGCTTTTAGCAAAGTAACTGATTTAATTCATTCATTTCCCTACAATGGTTATGAAAAGAAGATGGGAAATTTGAAATAAAGCCTTCATAGTTGCTAGAGGAGAAATCATGCTGAGAGAAAGCATGGAACACCCTGGGAACAACTAGAGGATAGCAGCTAGACACATTTCCAAGAGTCCAAAGCTGAGCAGACTTGTAGCACAAGAGCAAATCCAAAAGTATGATTCTTTGTTTACCACTGTATTAGAACTAGAATTGGGTAGTCAATTTTACTTGTTCCCAGCCAAGACAATGTTTAATAGGGTGTGTGTTTAGAATGTGCACATCTCACATGGAGGTACCAGAAGGACCTTTAAATAGTTTACAGATCTCCTAACATGAAATCACTTGGTGTTCTCTACCTTGTGGGTGGGGGTAATAAAGTGCCTCCATTTTTTAGGTGACCTGAGCATGCACCAAGACAAGTACTATTACAATAAGATCTCTAGAAGTATTCCCTATCCCTATATAAAATTTTCATTTAAGAGGCAACCTAAGAACCTGCAAGCTGAGTCCTATACAAGAAGATGAAACATGGAAAAACAATGATGAGAAGGAGGTACAACGTCATTATGTCAGGATAGTTACAAAGAACTACAAAGGAGAACAATGAGGTATTCTGAAAGGATGGCCAGAATAAGCATGGAAAAGAAGTGAAACAAAGAATCTTAATATTAGAAATAATCCACAACTCTAACAAAATAAATGCACATAAATCATCAATATTTTTATACATCACTAACAAAATCCAATAGCAAGAGATACAAAGAGAAATTCCATTTAAAATAACTGATAATAGTATAAAATATTTGGCCAAGGGTAGGTCAGGAACCAAATGAGTAAAATTACAAAACACTTTCCACACAAATACATATCTAAATAACTGGAAGAACAAAAGGTCAAGAATTTCAAGGGGATTAATGAAAAAAATGCAAACGAAGATGGCCCAGCTGTACCAGATCTAAAACTATATTATAAAGCAGCAGTCATCAAAACCATTTAGTACTGGCTAAGAAATAGAATAGTCAATCAGCGGAATAGGTTAGGTTCATAGGAAACTATGGCAATCTAGTATTTGACAAACCCAAAGACCCCAGCTTTTGGAATGAGAACTCACTATTTGACAAAAACTGCTGTGAAAATTGGAAACTAGTCTGCCAGAAACTTGGCATTGACCCATACCTAACACAATATACCAAGATAATGGGTTCATGATCTAGACATAAAGAATGATATTATAAACAAATTAGAAGAACATAGGATAGTTTACCTCTCAGATCTGTGGAGGAGGAAGGAATTTGTGACCAAAGAAGAACTAGAGATCATTATTGATCATAAAATAGATAATATTTGATTATATTAAATTAAAAAGGTTTTGTACAAACAAAACAAATGCAGACAAGATCAGAAGGGAAACATTAAATTGGGAAAACATTTTTACAGTCAAAAGTTCTGATAAAGGCCTCATTTCTAAAATATATAATGACAGAAATTTATAAGTATTCAAGCCATTCTCCAATTGATAATAGTCAAAGGATATGAACAGACAATTTTCTTTCTTTTTTTTTCCCTGAGGCTGGGGTTAAGTGACTTGCCCAGGGTCACACAGCTAGGAAGTGTTAAATGTCTGAGACCAGATTTGAACTGGGGTCCTCCTGAATTCAAGGCTGGTGCTCTATCCACTGCACCACCTAGCTGCCCCAACAGACAATTTTCAAGTGAAGAAATTGAAAGGATTTCTAGTCATATGAAAAGATGCTTTAAGTCACTATTGATTAGAGAAATGCACAGATACCATTACAATCCTCTCAGATTGGCTAAGATGAAAGGAAAGCCCAAAAATGAATGTTGGAGGGGATGTGGGAAAACTGGGACACTGATACATTGCTGGTGGAATTGTGAATGGATCCAACCATTCTGGAGAGCAATTTGGAACTATGCTCAAAAAGTTATCAAACTTTGCATATACTTTGATCCAGCAGTGTTTCTACTGGGCTTATATCCCAAAGAAATCTTTTTTTTTCTCCTTTTTCTTTTTTTTGTTTGTTTGTTTTTATTTTATTTTATAATTATAACTTTTTTGACAGTACATATGCATGGGTAATTTTTTACAACATTATCCCTTGCACTTACTTCTGTTCAGATTTTTCCCTTCCTCCCCCAACCCCCTCCCCCAGATGGCATATATTATAATATATTCTAGATACAATATATGTGTGTAGAACCGAATTTCTTGTTGCACAGGAAGAATTGGATTCAGAAGGTAAAAATAACAGTTTACATTCATTTCCCACCAAAGAAATCTTAATGGAGGGAAAGGAACCCACATGTGCAAAAATGTTTGTGGCAGCCCTTTTTGTAATGGCAAGAAACTGGAAACTGAATGGATGCTCATGAATTGGAAAATTGCTGAATAAATTATGGTATATGAATGTTATGGAATATTATTGTTCTGTAAGAAACAACCAGCAGGATGATTTCAGAGAGGCCTGGAGAGACTTACATGAACTGATGCTAAGTGAAACAAGCAGAACCAGGAGATCATTGTGCATGGCAACAACAAGACTATATGATAATCAATTCTGATGGACATGGCTCTATTCAACAGTGATATGATTCAAAACAGTTCCAATTGTTCAGTGATGAAAAGAGCCATCTACACCCAGAGAGAGGACTCTGGGAACTGAGTGTAGTTCACAACATAGAAGTTTCACTCTTTTTGTTATTTACTTGCATTTTATTTTGCTTCACTTTTTCTCTTGTGCAACATGATATTTGAATAAAGATGTATGCATATAAGGTTTAATATATATTTCTACCATGTTTAACATATATTGGACTACTTTCCATCTTGGGGAGGGAGTGGGGAGAAAGGGGGAAAATTGGAACCACAGGGTTTTGCAAGGGCTAATGTTGAAAAATTGAGCACACATATGTTTTGAAAAATAAAAAGCTTTAATAAAAATAATAATAAAAATAAAAAAACAAAGAATCTTAGAATCACATAATTTGAGAGATGTAAAGGACCTCATTGCCCAATCTATATACAAGAAGAATAATCACTATAATATATAATGGTGACCTCTCAGCTTCTGGTTGGAAGCCTTGAAAGAAGATGAACCTCCTAGATCTCCAAACAGCTTATTCCATTTTTGGATTGTTCAAATTGTAGTTTTTTATTTTTTGTTTGTTTGTTTTTATGACAACAAGCCTAAATTGACCACTTTGTAACTTACATGCATCACTTGTGATTCTAATTTCTAGGACCAAACAGAAAAAATATAATCTTTCTTCTATATGAATCTTTCAAATACATCTATGAGACACCTTGATTCCTTCCCACCCCCAACTCTGTCTTAATTTTAGTATTCACTTCTTTCAAGCAAAATAGGTTCATTTCCTTCAACTGTACTTCATATGACAAGGACTCGATGCTCTTTATCATTCTGATTACTCTCTTACAGACACTTTCCAATTTATCCTTCCAGTTAATATCTTTCTTAAAAGGAGCCTAGAACTAAAAGCAATATTGACAGTCCATCAGCAAGCAATTATCAAGTTCCTGCTGTATGTTGGACACTGTTATATTCTTGGGAAACCAAAAAAAAAAAAAAAAAAAGAAAGAAAGAAAAAAGAAAGAAAAAAAAAGAAAAAAGAAAGTCCCTGGTCTCAAGGAATTCACAATCTAAATGAAGGAATGGCATGTAAATGACCACATACAATCATAGAGTAGGCACAGATGAGTTCTGACAAGGGAAGAAGACAGTAGGATTAACACTTTATTATTCCTGGAAGTTCTGCTTTTCTTAATGAAGTCCAAAATCATATTTGATTTTTTTCACTACTATATCACAGTATTGACACATTTTCAGCAAGGAGTTCATTAAAAAAAACCCAGATCTTTTTAAGAACAATTGTAATGCAGTCATACCTCCCCATATAATGACTAGAAAAGCCTTTGGAGGGGAAATGCACTGAAGTCCCATATTAGAAAAGTTGCATTTAAGGTTTATGCAATACATTCTTCTAAATAACAGAGGCTACATAAGTTACTAAAGAGTGGGTGTTCACTGGGCAGGTTTTGTATTTTTGTAGACTCATTTATATTCATTGTCCAGAAATTATTTCAAAAGTCAATTTGGAACATTGATTTCATGTGACAGCTGTCAATTTAAGGAACTGAGCTGCTAATATTTGTGCCCTGCTTCTCCAGTGAGATTATAAATCCTTCCATGTAGAGTAAGAATTGTGTCTTAAATGTCTTTCTAATCACTGGCCACCCGAAACCAAGAAAGAAGAGAGGAGAATATGATCCAGAATATGACCACAAAGAACAGCTGGGCATCCTCCTCACCCTTCAAAAGGTCTGACACTGATTGCAATTTTCATAAAAGAGATAAGTCCTCATTAGAAGCTCTCATACCTGGGTATAAGCAGGAATAAGTATTGTTATAAACTGGGCCCAAACTGCAGTCAGAAAGAAGAAAGAAGAATCTATATTCACTACTTCATGGCTTTTAAACAATTTAATTTAGAATCAATGTCTTCATGAAACCTGTTCACAAATGTATCACATTATAAACCAATAACAAAGATTATTCAGAAAATAAACCTACTGCTTTGCTCTCTAAAATAGCAAACCAATTTTATCCACTCTTCTTTCCTTTTATATCCCTACTCCTAACCTCTCCCTGCTTCACTATTAGCATCTCTTTTCCTTTTCTCTTTTTCTTCTTTGCTCTTCATTCTTTCTATCTTTTTGTGTCTGTCTCCATCATCTTTTCCCCTTCTCTTATCTGCCTCTTGCTCTCATTACCTTCTACTTTTTCCATTCTCTCCTCTCTCTCTCTCTCTCTCTCTCTCTCTCTCTCTCTCTCTCTCTCTCTCTCTCTCTCTCTCTCTCTCTCTCTCTCTCTTTCACTTCCTCTCTCTTTCTCTCTTTTTAATGGTTACACTACCCACACAGTCAGCCTTGACATCTTCAACTGAAGTTAATAATCAATGTGTCATAGAATTAAGCAGAAAGTAGCTAGGGGGAATAAAAACCTCCTTACAGAATAATAGCAACAAAAAAATTTGAATCCAGAAGAAAGAAATAGGAGAAAAATAGCAAAAACAAATCTACCTTAGTTTATTATGGCTGAGCATTACAGAAACTAGTATCTTTTGTCCTGATATAGGGCACTGATCTGGTATTGGTCATGTCTGCAATGAGGTGAATTTTCTGTCCTCCCTCTTCTTTGGGAATTTAACCAAGTCCCATCAATTTTAACTCTCCAATGTCTCCTATATGCCACCTGACTGAAATTAGAAAGGCTCTTAAAGGTTCATCTATACTAAAATATACATAAGTGGTAAGGGGGATTTACATTTTGAAATGAAACCATTTCTTTAGTCAAAGAATTCCTTATGATGGAATTTTAGCATCAGAATAAAGCTTAATATGCTCTCCAAGCCCTCCCAAACAAAGAGATAGCCAAAGGCTGAATGATTCCAGATCAACAAGCAACAATATCTTTAAGCTTAGTCCTGCCTGTATGAACAACACTTTGTACTAGGAGGAAGATAAAAGACTGTTTCAGAGATTGCATCATTCATTCTCTACATCTTTTCTTTTTCTATTCTCCCTCTTCATTTTAAAAAGGAGGGGAAAGGATGCCAGCTTTTGACCGGCAGCTTATTGATAGACAAGGTTATCAGCAACATTCAAAAAACCAACTAAAAAGAAACTGTCATAGTGATACATAAAAGGGAGGTTAAAAAATCTCTCACCTTGCCCAACCATATTATTAAGTATTTGCTTCCAAATAAATCCCAACAGATTTTTAAAAAATCCTTCCTATTTCATCAGCTGATGGTTCTATAAATAAAACATTAAATTGTTTTTTTTTAATGTGGGTCTTGCCAAATTCTTTCATTTTCCTATAATAGAAGGAGATGTCCATAAAGGATATATGTAAAGTGGTACAAAGGAAACTGTGAACCTCAAGTCAGGGAGACCTGCATTCAAATATCTACTCAAATACTTGCTGTGTAGCTATGGATAAATCACAATTTCTTAGAGCCTCAGTTGATGTTTGGGTGAGGTTTTCTAAAAATAGTATTTTTTTTCAATTACATGTAAAGATAGATAGTTCGCAACATTCAGTTTTTGTACTTGATAGTATTTTTTCCAAATATATATATAATTTTTTTTCATTCATTTTTGTAAAAGTCTGAGTTCCAAATCCTCTCTTTCTCCCTTCACTCTTTCCCAAGACAGCAAGCAATCTACTATAGTTTATACATGTACAATAAAGTTAAACATATTTCTATAATAGTCAAGTTATGAAAGACGAAACAGAACAAAAAGAGTAAAACATGATAAAGAAAAAAAGAAAAGAAAAAAAGTGAAAATAACATGCTTCAATTGGTATTCAGACTCCATAGTACTTTCTATGGATGTAGATTGCATTTTCTATCAGGAGTCTTTTTTTTATTAATGCCTTTTATTTACAAAGCATATGCAAGGGTAATTTTTTCAACAATGACCCTTGCAAAATCTTGTGTTCCAAATTTTCCAACCTCCTTATCCCCCCTCCCCTAGCTGGCAGGTAGTCCAATATATGTTAAATATATTGAAATACATGTTAGATGCGATATTTTCATACAAGTTATCTTCTTGTACAAGAAAAATCAGATCAAGAAAGAAGAAAAATACTGAGAAAGAAAACATAATTAAATACATAACAACAGAAAGAGTAAGAGTGCTGTATTGTGTTCCACACTCAGTTTCCACAGTCCTCTCTATGAATGTAGATGGCACTCTTCATCACTGAGCAAGTGGAACTGGTTTGAATTATCTCATTGCTGAAGAGAGCCACTTCTTTCAGAATTGATCATTATATAGTCTTGTTGTTGCCATGTATAATGATCTTATGGGTCTGCTCATTTCAATTAACATCAGTTCATATAAGTCTCTCCAATCTTCTCTGAAATCATCCTGCTGTTCATTTCTTACAGAACAATAATATTCCATAACATTAATATACCATAATTTATTCAGCCATTCTTCAATTGATGGGTATCCACTCAGTTTCCAGTTTCTCGCCACTACAAAGAGGTTTGCCACATTTTTGCAGATGTGGGCCTATTAGGAATCTTTTGAAATTGTCTTGAATCAAATTGCTGAAAAGAGCCAAGTTTATCATAGTAGATCATGCCACAATATTACTGTTACTATGTATAATTTTCTACTGGTCCTACTCACTTTGCTCAGAATCACTTCATGTCAGTCTTTCCAGGGCTTTCTGAAATCTGCTTTCTCATAATTTCTTATACAATTATATTCCATTATATTCATGTACCATAACTCATTCAACCATTCAACAATTGATGGACATCCCCTTGATTTCCAACTTTTCCTCCACAAAGAGCTCCTGTGGATATATATATTTTTTGCCTGTGGGGTCCTTTTCCCTTTTTTTAAAAAATATTTTTGGGATAAAAAACTTATAGTGGTATAGCTAAATCAAAGGCCAGTTTTATAGCCCTTTGGATATAATTCCAAATTGTTCTCCAGAATTATTGAATCAGTTCATAGCTCCACCAATAATGAATTAGTGTTTCAGTTTCCCCACATTTTTCCCAACATTTATCACTTTCTTCTTTGGATAGGCATGATGTGGTACCTCATAATGATCAATAACAACTTAGAGAATTTTTTTCATATGACTATAGATAGCATTAAGTTCTTCATCTGAAAATTGACTGCTCATATAATTTGACCATTTATCAATTGGGAAATGACTTGAATTCTGATAAATTTGACTCCATTTTCTACATATTTGAGAAATGAGGCACTATCAGAAACATTGGCTATAAAAATTATTCCTTAACTTTCTGGTTTCTTTCTAATCTTGGCATCAGTTTTTGCATGTACAAAACCTTTTAATTTAATGTAATCAACATTACTCATTTTACATTTCAAAATGTTCTCTATCTCTTGTGTGGTGATACATTCTTTATTTCTCCATATATTTGACAGGTAAATTATTCCTTGTTTTCCTATTTTATTTATGTTATCACTTTTTATTTTGTTTTACCCATGGTCTTATTGGGAATGCTTCCAGCTTATCCTCATTATATATAATGCTTGCTGTCAGTTGTAGGTAGTTACTGCTTATTATTTTAAAGAAAACTTTTTTATTCTCATATGCTCTAATGTTTTAATATGAATGTTTTATATTTTGTCAAAAGTCTTTTTCTGCATTTATTGAAATAATCATATGATTTCTGTTAGTTTTGTTATTGAAGTTATTCCTTAACTTCTTTCTGGTTTATTTTGTGATTATCTTTATTTAGTAGTAAAAAAAAGAAAGGTTAAGATCTCTTTCTGGTATAGTCTTGCTATCTGTATTTTCTTGTAATTCACTTAACTTCTCCTCTAAGAATGTGGATGTTATACCACTTGATGCTTATATGTGTAGTACTGATATTATTTCATGGTCTACAGTACATTTTAACAAGATATTATTTTCTTCCTTACCTCTCTAAATGAGATCTATTTTGCTTTTACTTTATCTCAGAACAGGACTTCCATAAAATGGAAGTGTTCATCCCATTCATATTCACAGTTATTATTATTTGTATTTCCCTGCATCCTATTTTCCCTCATTTATATTTTTCTCTCTCCTTTAACCCTGTCCCTCCTCACCACCATTTTGTTTCTGAAACTACTTCCCTCAATCTGCCCTTACTTCTATCAGCCTCCCTTTTAATTTCACCTTTCCTTTTTTATTTCTGTCCTCCCTTCTATCAGCACTTTGCTTTCTTTCCCTGTTCCTTTTCTCCTTCTGGTAAGGTAATTTTCCATACCCAACTAATTCCCTTTTTAATCCAAATACAATGAGAATAAGGGCAAACAATTCTTATCCCCTCTTTTTCTCCATAAGTTTAATAGTCTTTTGCACTTCTTCATGTGGTGTAATTTATTCTGTTCTACTTCTCTATTTCCTCCTCTCCTAGTAGCATTCCTTTTCCCACTCTCTTTTTAAAATATCATCACATCAAAGTCAACTTATATCCACACCTCTGTCTATGTATAATCATTTTAACTGCTTGAGTGGAAATTATAGGTATTTTTCCCCTGTAGCATAGAAAAGTTTAATACCATTTAAAACATGTGGGGTTTTTTCTGTTTATACATGTATGCTTCTCTTGAGTCTTATATATGAAGATTAAATTCTCTTTCTTCTTTTCATCAGGAAAATTTGAAAGTTCTCTATTTTGGTGGAGCCAAGATGGCAGAGTAAAGTCAGAAATCTGCTCAAGCTTTCCCATTTTTCCTAAAAAACCACATGAAACCAAGCTATTAAACAGAGTCTGATGGAATGAAACCATTCTCTAGCTCAGGATAGACTGAAAAGACTTCAAAAAGGTCAGTCTCACAGACTTATAGTATAGAGTGTTCAGCCCAGATTAGATAGACTCTGAGAAGTCACAATAAATTAGCAACTAAGACTCTCAGTTCTGACTCAGTAGAGGAGCAAATCAGTGGGGCAGCTTCCTGTCCCAGCTCAGAAGGCAAACTCTGAGAAACCAGGCTATTTCTTGAAAAAAGCAGGAAAAACTACTCCTTGAAAATACAAGGGGCCCCTATGCTCAAAGCCAAGGCTCAGCTGCATACAAAACTTGGGACAGCATCACCTTTAACCTGGGAGCAGAGCTTCATCTTAAAAGTTAAAAAAAAAAGAGGAAATAACAAAAGAAAAGGAAAGAAAATGAGCAAAAAACAGAAAAGAACCTTGCTTATAAAAAACTATTATGATGACAGGGCAGACCAAACACAAACTCAAATGCAGACCAAAGGTCCATAGAAGAAATCTCAGTGAGATAAATTGGTCTCAAATGCAAAGAGGCTTCTTGGAAATGCTCATAAAAGACTTTAAAGGGCAAATAAAAGAGGTAGAAGAAAAAAATTGAGAAAATAAATGAGAGAGAATCAACAGTTTGGAAAAGAAAATTAAAAATTTGTCTGAAGAAAACAACTACTTAAACAGTAGAATAAATCAAATGTAAAAAGACATACAAAAGATAACTGAAGAAAATCATACATTAAAAACTAGCCTAAAACAAATGAAAGCTAATGACTTTTGTAACACAGCAAGAATCAGTCAAACAAACTAAAAAGAACAAAAAATGGAAGGAAATGTGAAATAACTCATTGGTAAAACAGCTAACCTAAAAAATAGAACCAGAAGAGACAAATTAAAAAGCATTGATGTGCCTGAAGGCCACCAACAATCAAAAGACCCTGTATAGCATTATATAAGAGAGCATTATATAAGGAAAACTGGCCCAATATTCTAGAAACAGAGAGAATTCTCATTGAAAGAATAAATTACCTCTGAAAAAAGATCCTACAAGGAAAATTCCAAGTAAATAGTAAATGCTTCCTTTTCTACCCACAGTATAATAAAAGGCCAGGGAAAGACAGACTAAAAACTGATTGGAAATTAAATAATCTAATTCTAAAAAAAGAGTGGGTCAAACAACAAATCACAAAGCAATCCATAATTTCATCCAAGAAAATAACAATAATGAGACAACAAACCCAAACCTATGGGATGCAGTCAAAGCAATTCTTAGGGGAAATTTTATATCTCTAAATAGCTACATAAGTAAAATAAAGAAAGAGGAGATACATGAATTAGGTATGAAACTTAAAAAAAACTTAAAAAAGAACAAATTTAAAACCCCCAATTTAACACCAAATTGAAAATTCTGAAAGTCAAAGAAGAGATTAATAATTGACTCAAATTTATAAAAATACAATTCATTCTTCAATTGATAAACTATCAAAGAATATGAACAGACAATTTTCAGATGAAGAAATTAAAACCATTGCTAGTCAGATGAAAAATGCTCTAAATCACTATTAATCAGAGAAATGCAAATTGACACAATTCTTACATACCACTACACAAGTTTTAGATTAGTTAAGATGACAGAAAAAGATAATGATAAATGTTGGAGGGGATGTGAGAAAAGTGAAACACTAATACATTGTTGGTTGAGTTGTGAAATAATCACAATCTTTAACTATGCCCAAATGGCTATAAAACTGTGCATACCCTTTTTTTATTAGTAGGTCTGTATTCCAAAGAAATCATATAGAAGGAAAAAGTTCCCACCTGTACAAAAATGTTTGTAGCACCTCTTTGTGTGTAGCAAAAAAAATGGAAAAGGAGTGGATGCCCATCAATTGGGGAATGGTTGAACAAGTTGGGGTAAATGAAAGTAATAGAATATTATTGTTCTATACAAAATGATAAATGAGCTGATTATAGAAAAGCCTGTGAAGATTTCTATGAACTGATGCTGAATGAAACAAGCAGAACCAGCAATACATTGGACACAATAACATCAAGAATGTGTGATGATCAGTTATGAAAGACTTAGTTCTTCTCAGTAGTTCAGTGATACAAAACAATCCCTAGAGACTTTGGACAGAAATTCCATTTTCACCCAGAAAAAAAAAGACTAAGGAAACACATATATCAACACATGCTATGTTAACTTCTTTGTTTGTTTGTTATCTCTCCCATGGCTTATCCTTTTTGCTCTGATTTTTCTGTCCCAACAAGATTCATAAAAACAATGTGTATCAAAAATAAACTTACTACAATTAAAAGTCCTTTATTTCCTTGAAAGTCCATATGCCAAGCCCTTTGAGCTCTTCATGTAAAAACTGTTAAATTCTGTATAATCCTAACTGTGATGCCTTGATATTGGAATTGTTGTTGTTGTTGTTGTTTTTTCTGGCTGTTTGCAGTAATTTTTTCATTTTCCTGGTAATTCTGGACTTTGGCTACAATATTCCTTGAAGTTTTCATTTTGGGATCTCTTTCAGGAAGTAATTAGAGGATTCTTTCACTGACTTTTTTGTTGTTGTTGTTCTAAGACATCAGGGCAGTTTTCCTTGATAATTTCTTGAAAAATACCATCCAGGATCTTTTTTTTAAACATGATTTTCAGTTAGTCCAATAACACTTAAATTATCCCTCTATTTTGTTACATATTTTCAAGTTTAGTTGTTTTTTCTAATGAGGCATTTTATATTTTTCTATTTTTTCATTCTTTTGATTTTGACTGATTCTTGATGTCTCATAGAGTTATTAATTTCTGCCCAATTTTAATTTTTAAGGAACTTGTTTTTTTCAGTTAACTTTTGCACCTTCTTTTCCTTTTGGCCAATTCTGTTTTTAAGGCAATTGTTTTCTTCGGTGACTTTTATCCTCATTTGGCCAATTCTATTTTTTATGAAGTTGTTTGCTTCAGTCACTTTTTGAGTTTTCTTTTCTGCTATTGACTTTTTTTCATAATTCTCTTGCATGATTCTCATTTCTGAATTTTTCTTCTATCTCTAGTTTGATTTTTAAAATCATTTTTAACTCTTCCAAGAAAATGCTTTTGGTTTCAGATCAATTCATATTCCCCTTTAAGGCTTCACATGTATGTATTTTGTTTTGAATTGTATTTTGATCTCTGTTGCCATAGTAGCTTTCTATGGTCAGGGTTCTTTTTTTTTTTTTTTTTTTTTTTTTTTTGGTTTTTGTTCATTTTTTTAAGGTAAGTTCTGCTCATAGGATGCAAGAGACACTGTTCCAAGCTTCCTATACTGAAGTTGAGGGAACTTATTACTGCTTTTTTGCTCCAGGTTACCTGGAGCTGGTGGATAAGTCACTGTACTAAAGCTCCCCAGTCTACTCAGGTCAGTTTTACCCTGAATTTCAAAGCTGGTAGTTTGCCTGCTTTGCTGGGATTAGAGGCTTCTGGTCTACTGAGTCCAGACCTTGGGGACTTAATTGCTGATATTTGATGGGTCTGGGAGACTCTTTCTGGTTTTGTGAATACTGACTGTACTGGGCTGCATTTTCCTTTTAGCAAAGTGAGACAGATGTTACGCAGAATTACAAGAAAATTATCTTTGACTATAAAATTGTTTCATTCTGTCTTTTTGTGGATTCTGTTACTCCAAAATTCTTTGAGATACTTGGTTCAACGTTGTTTTTGCGGAAACTGGGGAGAACTTAAGCAACTTCCTGGCTTCTCTCAGCTATCTTCTGGGCCTAAATTTTTTTCATCATAAAATATGTTGAGGGTGTTTTTCACTGAGAGTATCCTAAATCCATGAAAATAAAAGGTCTTATACAAAGAGGAAAAAAGAAATAAACATGAAAGACTATATAATTTTCTTCCTCTTTTTTCCAATGGTGGGCTCATAAGATTTAGTAATAAGAATCTTAAGATTGTCTAACCCAACTACCTTATTTTACAAATGAGGTTCAGAACACAAAAGGGCTTTCCCAACACCATGCAAAAAAATAGTAGTGCTGGTATTTAAACGCATTACTCCTGCTTTCAAACACAATATCTTTTTTATTTCAACACATTGCCTTGGTTGTCCAACACTGTGAGCTGACTTAATGAACCATTGTGATTTTAGTTTTATATATATATATATATATATATATATATATATATATATATATATATATATATACACACATATATGTATATCTTGCAGAGTTTTGCCTGTAATTGTGCACATATTATAAGAATTGGTTTTTGGCCACCAGTCTTCAGGAAATGGAGGAAGAGCTGGGATTGGGGACATAGAAGGGGCCAGCCATTTATTTATTTAAATAGTAATTGCTGGCATTCAAATTACTGTGCCATCTGGCTTGGGATAAATTTGAATATGTGTAATGGAAAGCTGCAGGGAATTTTAAAGAGGCAAGAAAGAGATAATTTCTTCTGAAAGTGTCCCCACTGCTTAAAATAATGCACCTCTTACTGTCATCATTTTGCAACCACCTGGACAATAGTGAATGCCTATGCCTTTAATAAGGGCATTTTTTGTAGTATTGAAAAAAACAAGGGGCCACTAAAGGGATTTTGTCCATAATTCGTAGATTTCATTAAATTTTAATCTTACAAGTCAGTAGAATTTCATAGAATTTCTCATTTTGTCTCATTTTATAAAGACAAAAAATGAAATTCGGAAAAATCTTTATCCAAAATCTTATTATTATCAAGTGACAGGGTCAAGAATTTGAATTCAGATAATCAAATAGTGAATCCAATGAGTTCTCTCTGTACTATAAGGTCAATTTGAATAACTACTTTTCATAAAATTTTTCCCTTTTTTGGAGTAAGAAAATATGTAGATGCTGGAATAACACTATTTTTGTCTAAATTCCTTCATTTTTCTCCTCTTGGGAATATTAGAAAATATCAGGGTTCTAGTCTCTTATGCTACTCAATAAGGCTCTCAATTACTCAACAGGGCCCAAATCAGAAAGCACATATTTAATCTCAAGAAGCCTATTTCTTATCCCTTTGTGTTTCTTGTTATCTGTAATAGATTCTTCCTACATCATGTTAATGGCAAGACAGAATATGTTTGGAGGAGGGGAAGCGTATAGAGATTATAAAGTCAGAGACAACCTGTTATGTCTTGCCTTTCATATATGTTTCCAATTTGATTAGTTTTAAGGCATTATATTAAGAATCCACAAGTGTCTCAAGAGAGTTTTAGATTATAGAATCATTACCCAAAGGCTAAAATCCTCCTTCAACCTCTAGTCAATAAAGAACTAAATATAGCTATTGCTTATAGAGTAATCAAGGGGATAATAATTGCCAGCCATAGAATCCAGTCTTCTATATCCACAATTTCCCTCACTAAAAATCACCCCATCCCCCTCATAATGATAGCATAATGAAGTTCTTTAACAAATGATTCTACATTCTTTTTGGACATAAAACTGGCCCAGCTCACTATATTTGGCTTTTCTGCTATCCCTGCCCATGGTGCTAAAAGAACTTGAGTAGACAATAGGAAGTCACACAATGGTATGATTTGAAAGTAGTGCTAAGGTACTCCTATGCCAAGTGATTTCAATATGCTTAAAATACTACCAAGAATAACTGATTTGTCAGCCCAATTCAGAACTCTCTTAAAATGAAAAATCTCCTAAAGAAACTATGATGAAGTGAAAAGCAGGCAGTTCAGAATCCTAAAATCTAAGTTCACGTTCTAATTCTGCTATTTAATAATTTCATAGCAATTTGACAAAGCAGGTCCTTTTTGTGTATGTCATGTTCCTCATCAATAAAATAAAAAGGTTGGACTAAATTAACTCTAAGGTCCCTTTTAGTTATCAAATTCGATATGATTCTGTGAGGAATCATTGTCCCTAATATCTTAGTAACAAGTAACTCTATCCAAACCATTTCCTCCATAAAAGAGGAACCAGAACATATTAAGAGCATTGAGAATCTTTGGAAGAGACAAAAGGATACATTTAGGAAACTCATTAGGCTGACCTTTGTGAAGAAGGCGCAGCTCAGCTTAATGAATTTTCCCCTATCCACACTCTCACTGATCTTCATACAAATAGTCATGAATGTATTGAAAGATGCACACTTGTTCCCTGTAGGGAATTGAGGTTCATAAAGATATATGAAAACATTGCTCTCATTTAATCGCCCCCTTCACTTTTCAGATGAAGAAACTGAAGGTCAGGGAAAAAAAGTAATTTGATATTCCATTCATATGATCTCAGAGATGAATATTGTTCTAGAGGGGAAAATAGAAACTATTTCTGTAGGCAAAAGTCTATATATTTATATGGTATTTGTAAAAAAAATGCACATACAAAGGAATTGAGCTCAAATGCAGACAATGAAATAGTGATCATATTTTTTTGTACCTGGAGTAAGTAACAGACAAATGGAAAGAAGGTATTTTAGAGTATTGCATCAATGCAGGGTCCTAGAAAATGGAGTTCCAATCATTTTAAAAGAGAGAAAGGGAAACAAAGGAGAAGAAATCAGGACAAGGAATAGATTGGCAAGCTTCTGAGATAATGAGAGACTAGTATAGCAGAGGATTACATAACCTGAGCAGTGGTTAAGCATAGAACTACATTGTGAAGGAGTAAATATGAACATTGATCTTCATTGTTAGAGTGAGTCATGGGAACTGTTCATGTATTAAGTTAGGAATGGAGAGATCACACTTTTAGAGAAAATTCTTTTTTTTTAAGATGTGCAAGAAGTTTTATTTATTCCTTAGGAATCTCAAAATATACAGGCTAATATTTTGGATTGAAAATGTTATGTAGATTCCTTTGTGAGGGAAAGCAGTTTTCTTTAAGGTGCCATTTAGAATTTTTGTAAGATATAATAAAATATGTTCTCTAACTGACATTATAATAGTCCAATTGCTTGTAAAATAGAAGAGAACCATTTTGGAGAGAATAAAATTAGGCAGATTATGACAGTTCTTTCCTGAGCAGGATCATTTAGAGCCAGAAGTTGCTAAGGGATAAAAAAAATCTATTTCCTTCATTTTACAGATGATGAAGCTAAGAGAGAAAAATTAAATGACCTACTCATTCTCACACAACTATTAAGAGTATAAGGTTGGGGAGAGGGGAGGGCAGTGGAGCCAAGATGGTCAAGAGAAGACATTACTTTCTGTGACCTCTTCTGAAACCAACAGCATATTAAGTCTCTAAACTGATTTTGGAATCAAAGAACCCACAAATATTTGCAGTACAACACATTCCCAGAAGAAGATACCTTGGAAGAATAGACCTGTTTCAAACAAGCATAGAGCCAGTCTGCTGAACCCACACTATATGCCAATAAATTTGATAATATAAATGATGGAGGAATATCTACAAAAATGTAGATTGTCCAGGTTAACAAAAGAGGAAATATATTATTTAAATAGTCCCATTTTAGAAAAAGAAATAGACAAACTCTTAATCAACTCTTTAAGAAAAAATCTTCAGGGCCAGGTAAATTTACACGTGCATTCTCCTATTACTTTGTACTGTAGTTTGGGCTCTGTTAATGGTGCACCCCCTCAGTATTTTTACTTTTTAAAAATTATTTTCCTTGAATCTTTACTTTTCCAAAAATTAATTGTGACACTATTTTTGTTCTATCTTATTAAGTATTTCTTTATGAAATGGCTTTTAAAGCACTTAATAAGTAAATTAATTTAGATATTATTATGATTTGTATTATATTGCCATATTCTGGCTATAAGAAGTAACTGCCTTTCTAATTACTTAAGCCTTCTTATACAAATAAGATATAAAAAAGATATTTATATAAATAAATAAATAAGCCTTCTTATATAAATAGTTTATGTAAATAAAAAAACATAAAGAGTTTTTGTCCTTGTATTTACACTAGCCCACAGGTTTGAGTAAATTAATTAATTAATATTTTCAGTATTATATAGTTATTCTGTATTAAATTTCTCTTTTCATTTCTTTTTGTTTTTTTAAAGCATTATAAACATGAAAGGGATTTTGTGGATTTATTTTATATTTTCTTATCTTGCTAAATCTATGTCATTCTATCTGTACTTATCTTTCATATGCTAATTAGAGTATCCCTAAAGTCTTAGTACAGTTTCATGCTTAGTCATAGCTGTACTAAGCTTTTGAGGATACCCTATATATTTATCCTACATGTTCTGATCTATTAATAGATGTTCATGTTTCTTGTATTCTTATATTTAATATCAATGTTGTTGCACTATAATCTATTAAAGGTACATTTATTGGATCTGCATTTTTATATTTTTTTTAAATTTTGTCATAGTACATGAACACTTTTGTAAAAGTGTCATAGAATACTTAAAAATGTGCATATTTTTAATATTATCATTCAAAAGTAGCCATAGAGCAATCAAAGATAGCTTGTGAAATAATTTATTAGAATATTAGAATAGAAAGAAATGTCTTTCTTATTAATATGTTCAGTCCTTGTGAGCAGTGGTTTAGTTTTTGATGTATTTGATGTTTTATTGTTGTTGTTTTTGCTTTTTCTTTGTGTCTTCATCATTTAGCACATTTTTTTGCCCAAAGTAGTGTTTAATAAATACTTGTCTATTGTTCATTGGTGGATTGATTGAAAATTATTATACCAGTTTCTTTATTGATTCTTTGAGTATTTTCTCAGTGTGCCATCATATTATATGAATGATAGTTTTGTATCATTTTTGTTGATTTTAATGCCCTTGATTTTGTTCTACTTGTTATTCCTAAAGCTAATATTTCTAGATCAAATAATAGCCTTGAGAGATAGGTAACATTTATTCTACCCCATTTTCACAAACTTAAAATCAGGGAGGCCTTAGTTTAAATCCTACCTTAGATGTTTAAAGACTGTATGATCCTGGGCAAGCTATTTTTACCTTTCTCTCACAGAGTTATTCATTTGTAAATTAGGAACAATAATAGCACCTAGTTCACAAGGTTGTTTGGAGCATCAGATGAGCTAACATATGTAAAATACTTTGCAAAATTTAAGGTATTATAAAAATGCTAGCTGTAAACTATTTGTGACTCATTCTCCTAATTATTTCTTTAAGACTAGAACATCTTTGTATTGCTGATATAAATCCAACCTGAAGATAGTGAATTCATTTCTAGATATGTGAATATAGTATCCTCTCAACTATTTTATTTAATATTATAGCATCTATATTTCTTTTTAAGGTATCTGTCTTTTTGTCTCTCCCTTGTTTGGGTACTCCTAAAGGGAGCTTAGTACAAGGACTTTTGTCCCTACAGAGACCTTTGTCTCTATTTTCTTGGTAGAATTTTTGTTGCAAAGATTTCTCTTAAATGTTTCTTACAATTCTCTTCTAAATCCAAACAGCCCAAAGCTTTTCTTTGTAGATATTCATCCATTTCCTTTGAATTTTCAGTTTTGATGGTATACTGCTATATACACAACACACTAATACAATTTACCATCCTTTCTCTACTGAGAATTCATTATGTTAATTTTTTGCTTTTCCAATTTGATTTCCCCCCCCCCCATGTTTCTTAATTGGGTTGGCTGATAATTTCTGAATGTTGCTAACCTTTAAAAACATATTTTAAAATTATTGATCAGCTTTATGATCTTTTTGTTCCTTTTTGGACTTTTTAAGTTACTAATGTATTTTTCTAACACTTTTGATTGTATTTTCAGTTTTTTACTTTATTTTTTCTATAATTTAAATGTGTTTTCAGAGATGCATTTTTCTGACAACTTATTTAGATACATTCCAAAATTGTAGACATATTATTTCATTGTTACTATTATCCTTGAAACAATTATTTCTTAGTTGTGTGATTTATTCTTTAAACTTGTTTCTCTTGCTCATGTTTCTTATATTCTTATATTTAATATCAATGTTGTTGCACTATAATCTATTAAAGATACATTTATTGGATCTGCATTTTTACATTTTTAAAATTTTTTGTCATAGCACATGAACACTTTTGTAAAAGTATCATAGAATACTTAGAAATGTGCATATTTTTAATATTATCATTCAAAAGTAGTCATGGATCAGTCAAAGATAACTTGTGAAACAATTTATTAGGTTCTTCTTTTTCTTGCTTATTTTTCAGCTGGATTTACTCTAAGAGTTGGGTATGAGGACCCCCACAGTGAGCTTAGCCACTGTTACTTGGAACAAAGATATTTTATATTATTTACCAGTATCTCTGATATCTTTATGCATAATGTGGTTTTCCTACAGGTCTTTCAGATTGTGTATACATATTTATTATTGTGTTATCCAAGGTTATGATTGCAACTACTATTTTTTAGAATCACTTGATACATAATTGATTTGAGTTAATGTATTTTAAATTTAGTTTACAAAGTCATTGTGCCAAGTATTTGGAAGATGGAAGTCCTTTAGTATTCTGCCCAAGTGAAACTCCAAATGGATAAATATATTCAGTTCTTAATAGCACATTTTGGGAAAGACATTGATAAGATGGAAAAAGTCCAGAGGAGTGAAAGTCCTAAGGAGTGTGCTACAAGAGAAATGGATGGGGAAAATTGCAGTGTTAATCCTGGAAAAAAGGAAATGTATGAGTAGATTTCTCCAAGAATTTAAAGGATTGTCATATAAGTGAAGAATTAGACTTTTTCTGCTTAGCATCATAGGGTAAAATGCAAAAACAGTGAGTTGATGTTGCATAGAGGCATATTTGGAATTTATATATGTAAGGGGAACAAAAAACCTTCCTAACAATTAATTTTCTAGAAATAGAATGGGCTGTCTCAGCAAATCATGCACTTGCCTTCTATGAAAGTCTTCAAGTAAATATTGGACATAATTTATTTGGGATATAGTAGAAAGGTTCTTTTCTACATATGGAAAAAGGTTCTTTTCTTCTGAAACTTTGTTGTTCTGTGACCACCTAGACTATATGATCTTTAATTACCTTTTGATCTCTAAGTCCTACAGAATTCTATAACATAAAACATATCTCTGGACAACTTAAAAATGATATTCACTTTAATCTAGTCAGTTCAGCAAACAAGTATGACTTTGCTGAGTGTGAATGATGCAAAAATATATAGGACACAGACTCTACTCTCAAAGAGCTCACAAGGTAAACAAGGTAAGGGCAATCTTAATAGTAAAAACAAGGCTTTTAACAATATACCCTTTATCCAGAGTATAAGAAAGCAAAGAAATAAGTTTCTGTCTAATTGTTAAGATACTTGATGACTAAAATATGAAATCTGTTAGGCCCTAAAGAAACTATAGTTTGAATCATGAATAGATAAATATTCAAAGCCTCTCTACTGGAGGAACTCAGTTGCATTTGAGAAAAAAAATTGCTAAAGCAATTATTTTCATATGGTATAATGGAAAAATCATTAGTCCTGGAGTCACAGTATATATATATATGTTCAAATTATGCTTCTATGTTACCTCAGGAAAACCATCATGTCTTGCAGTTTCTTCATCAGCAAAATGAGAGATTTGGACTAAATAGATGTCTTGCAATTCTCAATCAATCATCTTGTGATCCTCCCTACCAAAATAAATTATGAAATAAGAAAGTAAGAGAGAATAAAGAAAAGGTCCAAAAATATATTGAGGCATTTGAAGAAAGAAGGATCACTTTCAACCTGGGGAAGGGAAAGACTTCATTAATGAAAAGCACCAAGACAGATTGGAGAGGACAAAAACAGTAAGAAGGAAAATAGCCTAGTTTGGCTAGAACCAGAAATGAAAACAAAGAAATAGCCCTGAAGATGGCTGAAAAGGTATGTTAAAGAGAAATTAGAGAAGAACTTTAATCCTACTACTAACTGTGTGACCCTGAACAAGCCACTCTTTATGGATCAGTTTCCTCATCTATAAAATAAGGTGGTTGGAATCAATAACAATTTGAACATATGCTCTTAAAACCTAATGCATACTTTATAACTTATTTGGTAGATAGTATGGATACACCGAATGTTCTGAGTAAAGAAACAATAGAATCACAGTTCATAAGTGAAGATTACTCTGGAGAGATATGAAAGATAGATTAGAAAAAAAATTGAACTGGAGGCAGGACCAAGCCCAGAAAGGATAAGAACCAGAAGGAACTAGGGAACTTATTCTATGAATGAAGAAATCCTAGGTATAAGAAATATTGTGGTGGAAAAAAACAATGGGAATTTTTCCCAGTTCCAATGGGAACAATGGGAGTTTACAATCTAATGGGAAAAACATACACAAAGAGAAACTGAAAAAAGTTTGAGGTATGGTGAGCTAGGGGGAAATATAGGGATAGGATGTTCCATGGAGTTAAAACTGACTAGAATCATTGATGGAAAATCGATAATTACCTACTGAGTTCTGATCTGAGCCTTCTAGAAATGTAGACTTTAGGAGAAGTTAATTGCTCTTATCCTCCAAATTTCTAAACAGAGGGAAAAGGAAATTGGGAGAATGGAGAAGGTATTGAATTTCAAAAACTCAGTCAATCAACATGGTGATGAGATTTCAGTTGGTCAATTTATCCTGGGTGAGGATATTCCCAGAATACAAACCAAACAGAGCTGCTGATAGAAAATGGAGACATGTCCCAGCTAAGGAAGTTCCCTCTATTAATGCAGATCAACACCTATCCTAAAAGTTGTAGTTTCAATGAGTCACTTAAGTGGGCACTTGTGAAATGAGAAATTAAATGACTTCCTCCTGGTCATATTCAATAGGTATAAGAAATTGGACCTGAAACTAAATCCATCTGATTACAAGGCTAACTCATTTTATATTATATTATGTTGCCTCCACAATAATAATAATCACTCAAATTAAGATAGTAAATAGATAAAAACAGTAGAAAGTATAGGAAAAATTGACTTTTCCTTAAAATAATCAGTAGCATCTATTTAAAACCATCAGAAGCATCATATGTAATGGGGATAAATAAGAACCATTCCTAGTAAGATCAGGGGTGAAACAAGGTTGCCCACTATCACCATTACTATTCAATATAGTACTAGAAACGCTAGCCTCGGCAATAAGAGCCAAGAAAGAGATTCAAGGAATTAGAGTAGGAAATGAGGAAATCAAACTATCACTCTTTGCAGATGACATGATGGTATACTTAGAGAACCCCAAAGACTCTGCTAAAAAGCTATTAGAAATAATTCAGAATTTTAGCAAAGTGGCAGGATACAAAATCAATCCACATAAATATTCAGCATTTTTATATATCACCAATAAAATGCAACAGCAAGAGATACAAAGAGAAATTCCATTCCAAACAAATGTTGAGAGGATAAAGTATTTGGGAATCCATCTACCAAAGAATAGTCAGGAATTATATGAGAAAAATTACAAAACACTTGCCACAAAAATAAAGTCAGTTTTAAATAATTGGAAAGACATTCAGTGCTCTTGGATAGGCCGAGCGAATATAATAAAGATGACAGTACTCCCCAAACTAATCTATTTATTTAGTGCTATACCAATCAGACTCCCAAGAAACTATTTTAATGACCTAGAAAAAATAACAACAAAATTCATATGGAAGAATAAAAGGTCGAGAATTGCAAGGGAACTAATGAAAAAAAAAGTCAGAGGAAGGTGGTCTAAGTGTACCTGATCTAAAGCTATATTATATAGCAGCAGTCACCAAAACCATTTGGTATTGGCTAAAAAATAGACCAGTAGATCAGTGGAACAGATTAGATACAAAGGACAAAAAAGGGTACATCTATAGCAATCTAATCTTTGACAAACCCAAAGATACCAACATTAGGGATAAAAATTCATTATTTGGAAAAAACTGTTGGGAAAACTGGAAATTAGTATGGCAGAAATTAGATATGGATCCACACTTAACACCATCTACCAAGATAAGATCAAAATGGGTGCATGATTTAGGGATAAAGAATGAGATAATAAATAGATTAGAGAAACAGAAAATAGTCTACCTCTCAGACCTGTGGAGGAGGAAGGAATTTATGACCAGAGGAGAACTAGAGATCATTATTGATCACAAAATAGAAGATTTTAATTACATTAAACTAAAAAGTTTCTGTACAAACAATACTAATGCAAACAAGATTAGAAGGGAAGTAACAAATTGGGAAAATATTTTTAAAGTTAAAGGTTCTGACAAAGGTCTCATTTCCAAAATATATAGAGAACTGACCCTAATTTAAAAGAAATCAAACCATTCTCCAATTGATAAATGCTCAAAGTACATGAACAGACAATTCTCAGGTGATGAAATTGAAACTATATCCACTCATATGAAAGAGTGTTCCAAATCACTACTGATCAAAGAAATGCAAATTAAGACAACTCTGAGATACCACTATACACCTGTCAGATTGGCTAAGATGACAGGAACAAATAATGATGAATGTTGGAGGGGATGTGGGAAAATTGGGACACTGATGCATTGTTGGTGGTTCTGGAGAGCAATTTGGAACTATGCCCTTTGATTCAGCATTGCTGCTATTGGGATTATATCCCAAAGAAATACTAAAGAGTGGAAAGGGACCTGTATGTGCCAAAATATTTGTGGCAGCTCTTTTTGTTGTAGCTGGAAACTGGAAGTTGAATGGATGCCCATCAATTGGAGAATGGTTGGGTAAATTATGGTATATGAAGGTTATGGAATACTATTTCTCTGTAAGAAATGACCAGCAGGAGGAATACAGAGAGGCTTGGAGAGACTTACATCAACTGATACTGAGTGAAATGAATAAAACCAGAAGATCGCTGTATACTTCAATGCTGTATGAAGATGTATTCTGATGGAAGTGAATATCTTCAACTTAAAGAAGATCCAACTCACTTCCAGTTGATCAATGATGGACAGAAATAACTACACCCAGAGAAGGAACACTGGGAAGTGAATGTAAATTGTTAGCACTACGGTCTATCTACCCAGGTTACTTATACCTTCCGAATCTAATACTTAATGTGCAACAAGAAAATGGTATTTACACACATATATTGTATCTAGGTTTTATTGTAACACATGTAAAATGTATGAGATTGCCTGTCATCGTGGGGAGGGAGTGGAGGGAGGGGGGGATAATTTGGAAAAATGAATACAAGTGATAATATTATTAAAAAAATTACTCATGCATATATACTGTGAAAAAAAAATTCTAAATAAATAAAAAAAAAGAAATGCTAGCCTTGGCAATAAGAGAAGAAAAAGAGATTAAAGGAATTAGAATAGGTAATGAGGAAACCAAAGTATCACTCTTTGCAGAGGATATGATGGTATATTTGGAGAATCCCAGAGAATTGAATAAAAAGTTATTAGAAATAATCCACAACTTTAGCAAATTTGAGGGATACTAAATGAATCCACATAAATCATCAGCATTCTTATATATCACTAACAAGATCCAACAGCAAGAGATACAAAGAGAAATTCCATTTAAAATAACTGTTGATATTATAAAATGTTAGGGAATGGAATTTATCTGCCAAGATAAGGTCAGAAACTATATGAGCAAAACTACAAAACACTTTCCACACAAATAAAGTCAGATCTAAGCAATTGGAAAAAAGTGCTCATGGATAGGTCAAGCAAATATGATAAACATGACAATACTCCATAAACTAATAAATTTATTTTGTGCTATACCGATCAAACTCCCAAGAAACTATCTTACTGAAGTAGAAAAAATAACAACAGAATTCATCTGGAAGAACAAAAGGGCAAGAATTTCAAAGGAATTAATGAAGAGAAAAGCAAATGAAGGTGGCCTAGCTGTATCAGATCTAAAATTATATTATAAAGCAGCAGTCATCAAAACCATTTGGTACTAGCTAAAAAATAGAGAAGTTGATCAGTGGAAAAGGTTAGGTTCTCTCAGACCTGTGGAGGAGGAAGGAATTTATGACCAGAGGAGAACTAGAGATTATTATTGATCACAAAATAGAAGATTTTGATTACATCAAACAAAAAAGTTTCTGTACAAACAAAACTAATGCAAACAATATTAGAAGGGAAGTAACAAATTAGGAAAATATTTTTACAGTTAAAGGTTCTGATAAAGGCCTCATTTCCAAAATATATAGAGAACTGACCCTAATTTATAAGAAATCAAACCATTCCCCAATTGATAAATGGTCAAAGGATATGAACAGACAATTCTTAGATGATGAAATTGAAACTATATCCACTCATATGAAAGAGTGTTCCAAATCTGATCAGAGAAATGCAAGTTAAGACAACTCTGAGATACCATTATACACCTGTCAGATTGGCTAAGATGACAGGAACAAATAATGATGAATGTTGGAGGGGATGTGGGAAAGCTGGGACACTGATGCATTGTTGGTGGAGTTGTGAAAGAATCCGACCATTTTGGAGAGCAATTTGGAACTATGCCCAAAAAGTTATCAAACTGTGCATGCCCTTTGATCCAGAGGTGCTAGTACTGGGCTTATATCCCAAAGAAATACTAAAGAGGGGAAAGGGACCTGTATGTGCCAAAATGTTTGTGGCAGCTCTTTTCATAGTGGCTAGAAACTAGAAAATGAATGGATGTCCATCAATTGGAGAATGGTTGGGTAAATTATGGTATATGAATGTTATGGAATATTATTGCTCTGTAAGAAATGACCAGCAGGATGAATAAAGAGAGGTTTGGAGAGACTTACATGAACTGATGCTGAGTGAAATGAGCAGAACCAGAAGATCACTATACACTTCAACAACAATATTGTATGAAGATATATTCTGATGGAAGTGGATATATTCAACATAAAGAAGATCCAACTCACTTCCAGTAGATCAGTGATGGACAAAAACAACTACACCCAGAGAAGGAACACTGGGAATTGAATGTAAACTGTTAGCAGTACTGTCTTTCTACCCATGTTACTTATACCTTCAGAATCCAATTCTTAACATGCAAAAATAAAATTGGATTTACACACATATTGTATCTAGGTTATACTGTAACACATGTAATATGTATGGGATTGCCTGTCATCTAGGAGAGAGAGTAGAGGAAGGGAGGGGAAAATTTGGAAAAATGAATACAAGGGATAATGTTATAAAAAATTACTCATGCATATGTACTGTCAAAAAAATTTTATAATTTTATAATTATAAAATTAATAAAAACAAAAAAAAGGAAAAGGTTAGGTTCACAGAACAAAATAATCAGTAACTATGACAATCTAGTATTTGACAAATCCAAAGGCCCCAACATTTGGGATAAGACTTCACTATTTGACAAAAACTGCTGGGAAAATTGGAAACTACTATGGCAAAAACTAGGCATAGACTCATACCTAACACTGTATACCAAGATAAGGTTGAAATGGGGTCATGATATAGACATAAAGGATGATACTATAAATAAACTGTAAGGACAGATAGTTTACCTGTCAGATTTGTGGAGGAGGAAGGAATTTGTGGCCCAAAGAAGAAGTAGAGATCGTAATTATTGATCACAAAATAGATAATTTTGATTATATTAAGTTAAAAAAATTTTGTACAAACAAAACTACTACAGATAAGATTAGGAGGGAAGCAATAAACTGGGAAAACATTTTTACATCCAGAACATCTGGTAAAGGTCTCATATATAACTGACTTGAATTTATAAGCTATTTCAAACCATTCTCCAATTGATAAATGGTCAAATGTTATAAAAAGACAATTTTCAAATGAAAAAAATTGAAACTATTTGTAGCCACATAAAAAGGCACTCCAATCAGTGTTGATCAGAGAAATGCAAATTAAGACAACTTTGAGATACCACTACATACCTGTCAGATTGGCTAAGATGACAGGAAAAGATAGTGACAAATGTTGGAGGGGATATGGGAAAACTGGGACACTGATACATTGCTGGTGGAACTGTGAACAGATCTAACCATTTTGAAGAGCAGTTTAGAACTATGCTTAAAAAGTTATCAAACTGTGCATACCCTTTGATCTAGTAATGTTTCTACTGCGATAATATCCCAAAGAGATCCTTTAGGAGGGAAAGGGAACCACATATGCAAAAATGTTTGTGGCAGCCCTTTTTGTAGTGGCAAGAAACTGAAAACTGAGTGGATGCCCATAAATTAGAGAATAGCTGAATAAATTATGGTATATGAATATTATGTAATATTGATTGTAAAGATACTTGGAGAGACTCACATGAACTGATGCTAAGTGAAATGAACAGAACCAGATCATTATACATGGCAACAATAAGACTATACGATGATCAATTCTGATGAATATAACTCTCTTCAACATTGAGATGATTCAAACCAGTTACACTTGTGCAGTGATAAAGAAAATCAGCTATACCCAGAGAGAGATCAGTGGGAACAAAGTGTAGAACACAACATAGCATTCTCATTCTCTCTGTTGTTATTTGCTTGCATTGTATTTTTTTTCTCAGTTTTTCTTCTTTCTTGATCTGATTTTTCTTGAGCAATAAAATAACTGTATAAATATGTATACATATATTGGATCTAATATGTATTTCAACATATTTAACATGTATTGGACAACCTGCCTGCTAGGGGAGGGGAGTGAGAGGGTGGGAGGAAGGAGGGGAAAATTTGCAACAAAAGGTTATGCAAGGGTCAATGTTGGAAAAATTACCCATGCATATGCTTTGTAAATAAAAAGCTTTAATAAAAAAATGAACTAAAATATCATAAATAGAAAGCATAAATATTATCTTCATTTTACAGATAATAGAACTGATACCCAGAGAAAATAAATCAATTGCCTGTGGACACACAGGTATTAAGCAATAAATCTAAGATTACAAGGTTTTCTGTCATCAAATTCAGTATTTTTACCCATCATACTGTATTACTTCACACACAGAGACACAGAAACACACACACACACACACACACACACACACACACATACACACACATACACTCATGCATGCATGATCCTCAAATGCACAAGCACAAGGAGCACTATGACAGGTTGATATTCTCCAGGAGAGGAAGTTGGAACAAATTGTCTTTGGATATCTGGGGGAAAGAAATCCATTCAAAGGTTCTTACTTCTCCATAGCCTGAGCTGTAATTCAGTGCAATCCACTTGCTTTGCCCATTATTCTCTTCCTGTTTCCCCTCATTAGTCCACATATTGCTCATAGCATTAATTCATTAGGCGCTTTCTTGTTTATTTCCCTGGAAACAGCTGCTGAGAAGAATAGAAATGATCCCCTTCCCAATGATCACATCCAATATTATTAGTAGCTACAAATGAGATGTCCCTTATACTGAATTTCTGATTCCATGGTATGATCTGCACAGAATAACAAAGAAGAACAGATGGGCATGGGGACAGGGATACTCTAAACATATCCTTGTATACATTTGTTTTACCAGTGTTATTGGCTCTCAGACTTTACAGAGAAAATCCCATAGCCTCCCTAGAGTGGTAAAGCTACCATTTGTTTGCATATTCTTTATATTACCATTACAAGGTATGCAAAGTCATGGCCAACCTAATCCAACCCAATCCCACACTGCCAAGTTATCTAACCAAAGTAGTATGGAATGCATAGAGACGTCATAAAAGCACTGAATCTTTTTTTTTTTTTTCAGGTTAAATCCCACAACCAGTTCCCTGCCACTCACTATATTTGTTCCCTTTATTTAATGCATATAATTCTCAACTCAAATCTCCATTTTACTACCCTTTTTGCTGCTTCCATTTTAACACTTTGGATTTTAAAGAGCCTCAATAACTATCATATTGAACAGCCTGTTTTTTGTTTTTTGTTTTTATTTATTTATTTTTTTTTGGGTTTAAATCCACTTCTATTTTAATTTGGATGTTACTCCTATTGTCCTGAAAAGTTACTCTCTCTGTCCTCTAGACACCTTCTTTAGCAACAAATGTTACCTCATTCCTGGGCAAAATAAGTATAGTAATGCCTTATACATGTTTAATAATTATCTGTTCAATTGAATTCAATTAATTCAGATCTGGTGAGAACTGCTCTAAATTATGTCACTGCATTGAAAGAAATTACAATGTTCTGAACTCCAAGTCTTACCTTTAAAAGTACAGAATAATTAAGATACTTGTGTGTTAAAATTGAGGAATTTATGGACTATTGGGAAGGAATCTTAAAGACTATCTCTCCCAACTCCCTCATTTGGCAGTTGAGGAAACTAAAGTCTAAAGAGTAGAATTGGCTGTCCAATGACATATAGTAAATAACAGAACAATGATTGAATCACAAGAGTCTAGATTCTAAATCAAGGGCTTTTTCCAGGATTACATTCTTCCTTATTTCTCCTCCCCCTATATTCCTAGCTCCTCCTCTATATCCAAGTTGGCCTTTTTTTTCCTTGATTTGTTTGGTCATGACATCATCAGAATGAAGGGACTTTCTGT